>NC_056741.1:1171974466-1171994120 GCF_019279795.1 Protopterus annectens | reverse complement strand
CCCAAATCCATATGTCACATGATGGGTTGCAAACCAGCTAACGGATAGAAACCCTATAGTCAACCTCACTGGTGCCATGTCAGACTCAGAGCCAGTCACATGTGGTGTCCCACAGGGCTCTGTCCTGGGACTACTCATGTTCGGCATATCATTCTCAGATGTGGAAGCAGACATGGGAGGGTAGTGGCTGACAATGTTCAAAGATGACTGCATACTAGGCACCATAGGCAATACACCTGCTGACACATACATCCTACTGACAGGCCTCATGGACACCAACAACTGGTGGCGGAGTCATGGCCTGACACTGCATGCCACGTAATGTATACTCATACCCTTTTGGACGGACAAGGTACCTACATATTATCACATAGACAATAACCCACTGAGTACAGACAAAGTAATCGGAGACCTGGTGACACTATGCAATGCTGACCTCTCATTTGACACCCACGTTGCTGAAGTGGTTGGATGGACTTCCTACCTTGCCCACCTTATCATGAAGGGATTCACATCCACATCAAAAGGGGTCATTCTACCATTATACTCCTCCCTTATCAGGCCCATGACTGTGTACTATGCCCCATTTGGTATGTATCTCACCTGGCACTTGCAACAGCTAGGGGGACCCCATGTGTACATCACCAGGTGGATCACGGGTCTGCAACACCTGTCATATGCTGCCAGACTAACGTAACTCATGCTCTATTCCGTAGCATACTGCCTACGTAGGGGTGATCTGTGCCTGATGTAGTAGGCCATGTCCAATCTGGTAGTGATGGACATGTTCCACCTCATACAATCCAAATCCATCTGAAGCACGACAGCTACGGATTTAAACCTCAGCACACATATGAATAGGACATACAGTAGGGACAGATCCATCACTAAGAGGCTTCCCATACTGTGGAGCAGGATCCCAGTTCATGTTAGGCAGAGACCCTCACTGACACTCTACATGTGCATTCTTGACAAGTGAATGGGAGATCATAGGTTTACAGCAGGGGTCATCTCTGTGTCACTACTAGACAGAGGCACAGTACACTAACGCTATAATTTAGGGGGGGGGGTCTTCACTCTGTCACTACTATACAGAGGCACAGGTTTCTAAATCTATTCTGTATACTGTCTGCAGATAGCCTAGTACTATACTATGCCACTGTGAAACTATACCTGTCTATGTATTTCTACATCCCTGTCTATCTATGTATACACATATGCATAATATATATATATATATATATATATATATATATATATATATATATATACATACATATCTCGATATACATACATACACGTTATATTTATATATATATATATATATATATATATATATATATATATATATATATATATATATACTCTTTTTTAGGTTCACATATGTATACACACAGTAACGTACTGCTGAACACCCAATGTTAAGTTGTCATTCTCGCCTTCATTCTTGCTGGATGGGTTCAGAGCCAATCCTCGGCTCTGACTCGGCCTATATTATAGCTCAAGAGCTATTTTTACCGGCTCAAGGCAGCCCTATATCCCACAATACCATGCGCAAACTCCCCAGATCTCGTTTGCTGCTTCGCTGCAAGGTTGCTTTTTTACCGGCTCAGGTCAATAAAGGATTTTTTTTCAACGAATTTCTAATTTTTTGAGATAGTTATTAGGCTATTTTCCCTACTTTGTTACCTATTGATTTTTTTACTTAATAGAGTTTGTTTCGTAAGCCCTACCCACTCCTGTAGTTAACTTTTATAATCAGGCCTACAGGCCTTAGTTTCTTTACTCAACTTTGTGTGTGTGTGTTGTTCTTTTAATCAGTCCCCTCATCTCCCCCTTGTGTGTAAGTGAGTGAGTATGTGTGCTGATTGTGTGACTGTCTTAGGGCAATGTCCAAAGACATTAAGGTCTCGGGATTCAAGAAGTGTGACTCGTGCTGTCAGAAAATGTCTCTGACAGACGGTCACACTTCTTGTGTCTATTGCTTGGGGCCTTTACACCTGCAGGACTCTTGTTCCATTTGTCACGGATTTAGTGCAAGATTCCTGCAGGAAAGGTGTAACAAGCTTATTCTAAGGGGCTTGTTAAAGCCTGATGACTCCCCATCCAAGTCTGGCTCGGGGAAGCCATCAAAAAACCACCAAACCCTCGGCTCCAGCTTCCGAGCCGAGGGCTGGTGTTGTCGAGACGGCTCCGACCTCGGTTCCATCTGGCTCTGAGGCGAGCAAAGTGGGTTCCACTTCGAAACCATCATCGGAGCCGACCCCAGCATGCAAGCACTCTAGGTCCCCTTCTTTAGAGTCCGTCAGATCAGCTCCGAGGTCCCCCCTTCTATCGGAGCGGAGTCATAGGACTCATTCATCGAGGTCTTCCAGGCTCTCCGATCACGACATCAAGAGGGTGGTCAGTAGACTCATGAAGTCACAGGCTCTGGCCCAAATGCTTCAGAGCCCATCTCACCAGACTGTGGCTCCTTCGATACAGTTATCCATTCTCCTATGACTCATCTCTCGAGTTCGAGCCGGAGTTCATCGAACCGTGACCTTGCCGGAGCCGATACCCCTCCTTCGCTCCGGTGACGCTCCGACCTCTTTATTGGTTCCGTCCATGGAGAGGTCCGGCGCGGGACTCCATTGTCGGCTCCGGAGGTGAGTGGCATCGACCTTGTCCGACCCGCCTCTCCCTCACCGAGCTTGACTCTGGTTAGTTTGTCCCCAACATCATTCTCAGAGCCTTCTCTGTCGGTTCGGGGCGGTCCGGCCTCTTCGAGCCGGGCTACCTTGGTGTCTGATAGGAGCCTTGAGGTGATGAGGAGTGTGCTGGACCCAGTGTCCACTTCAAGGTTAAGTTCTGCGGCTCCTCCATCTGTAGTGCCTGTTACGGTCTCTGGCCACCCCCCCATACCCGACAGCAGAGATCCAAAGCGTAAGGTACCCACTTTGGGTGTCTCCTCTTCAGGTTCCCTGAAGCTTCAGGGAACCCCTAGGAAAAGAAAGTGCAAGAGGAAGCACATAGACTCCCGAAGTCTGTCACGTCGACAATCGACTTGATGAGTCAGAGGGTTCCCCCAGATCCCCCTCTGAGGATGTCTCCTTTTCAGACATCCTGGAGATCCTAAGACAGAGGGGAAATTGGTCCACTCTCAAACCTTTTGATGATGAGTCGGTTTACCTTGACGCCTTTGGATCTCGCCCTTCCACCTCCTGGGTGTCTCCCCCTTTTGACCCACTAATGGAGGTAGTGGCTAGAAAGGTGTGGGCAGCTCCTGATTCAATGGAACCTACCCCTAGGAGGCCTTCGAAATTTATTTCTGCACCAGATGACAAATCCTTTCTCACCAAAGGTGTTTCAGTTGATGCTATGGTGGTAGTAGCAGCCACTAAGAAGGAATTAGCTGATCCTTCTGTACCTGTTCATCCTCCTAACAAAGAGTCCAGGACCATGGACAGGTACGGCAAGCGGACCTTTGCTTCAGCGACATTTTCTATGCGATCGCTGAACTACTTATGTCATTTCACCCGCCTTCAAAGAGACTTGCTCACAGAGCTGGGTGAAACGGTACAGGATCCTTCTCCTGCAGGGTTTAAGGACAAAATAAACTCTCAGCTGGCTACCCTGAACTCTATTGTTAACTCCTCCATGCGGCTAATCTCTTATGCAGCCAATGGAGCGAGTAGGGCCGCTGGCACAGGCATTGCGTTGAGACGCCACGCTTGGATGTGACTCTGTAATTTTGCCGACCCCTTCAACGCGTCCTTCACCAACACCCCCTTTGACGGTTCAGAATTGTTCAGGCCTCAGGTGAAGAATCCCCTCACCAGATGTGAGCAAAATGGTAAGACTCTCTCTGCCGTGGGAGTCCATTTTTCCACGCCTTCTAGACCTTATCCTTAGGGACAGAGGGGTGGAAAGATGTGGTTCCGCAAACCACAGGGAGTCGCGCCTGCTGCATGTGGTGAATTTCCCCCTAGAGGCAGAGGGGGGAGTAATAACAGACACCGCCCCAGGGGCAGAGGGGGTCCACAAAACCAGGGTTCCAGGGAATCTTTCCCTGACCAACCCTTTCAGCATCCCTGAGAAGCTGCCCAACTGTCCACCTTTGGAGGCAGTTGGGGGAAGATTATCTCTGTACCCGGAAGCCTGGCAATCCATCACTCAAGACACATGTGTACAGAAGATCATATCCGAGGGTTACAAAATTCCTCTCACTTTCCCTCCGGTACAACCACCAAAACCCCTACCAGATGTAGCACCCGTGCAGAGGGGTCAGGCTCAGCTAGAAATAAAAAAGCTGTTAAACAAAAGAGTCATCCAGGCAGTCCCAGCAGATCAGCTAGGACCCAGAATCTACTCCAGGTTCTTTTTGGTACCAAAAAAGACAGGAGATTGGAGACCCATTTTGGACCTCAGCAGGTTAAATAACTATGTGTTAAAGACAAAATTTCGGATGGTAACACTGCAGTCCATTCTACCCTTTTTGGGCAGAGACAACTGGATGTGCTCGTTAGACCTCCAGGACGCGTACTACCACATAAAAATACACAGGCGCTCCAGGAGGTTTCTCCGCTTCCGGCTGGCAGTCAGTCATTTTCAATTCAGGGCCCTGCCCTTTGGTCTCACCACAGCTCCCCGGGTGTTCACCAAATGTTTGGCAGTGGTCACGGCTCACCTGAGACAAAAAGGATTCCAGGTGTTTCCATACTTAGACGACTGGCTCATTTCCGCTACCACCAAACAGGATCTCATAATGGCCAGGGATTATACTATCCATCTTTGCAACAGCCTGGGTATTTCTATAAATTTTGCAAAGTCCTCCTTGTTGCCTTGTCAATGTATAAACTTTATAGGCGCAGTATTAAACACCACAGAAATGTCTGCAATATTATCACCTCAGAGAGTGACAGACATAAGGCGGAAATGTTCAGCTCCTGTTTCAGTCCAGCAGAGTCCAAGTCAAGCTAGTATTAAAAGTGTTGGGCCTCATGGCGGTGGTGATTCTTCTACTTCCATTAGCAGGCTTCCACATGAGGCTCCTTCAGTGGATGCTGTTTTCTCAGTGGTCCTTTCAGCAGCTGCCAATGACCCACAACATTTTGATAACACCATCTTGCAAGAAACATCTCTCCTGGTGGATGGTTTCCCCTCAGCTTTCTCAGGGCAGACCTTTTGTTCTCCCCCCTCCAGTTGCCACTGTCACAACGGATACCTCCCTGATTGGGTGGGGGGGCATTATCAGGGCAGAACGGTCCAGGGCACTTGGCAACAGTCAGAATGCCACCTGCACATAAATGTCCTGGAGATGAGGGCGGTGCTTTTGATGTTGCAGGCCCTTCAGAGCTCTCTTCCCATGGGGACTATAGCAATTCAAACGGACAATATGTCTGTAGTGTGGTACATAAACAAGCAGGGCGGAACAAAGTCCTACCCTCTCTGTCAAGAAGCACTCAGACTTTGGCAATGGGCGATTTCATCTCAACGGTTTCTGATAGCAATGCACATCCCCGGGAAGTCCAACGTCATAGCAGACAGATTGAGCAGAACTATCCTCATACCTCACGAGTGGTCTCTAAATCAAGTGGTAGTAGACAGACGGACTGGAAAAAGCACAAAAACGACAAACTAGATAAACCAAAGAGCAGAATGAAGAGGCACACTCAAGAATTAATGTTAAGCGCTTCACACTCAAGAATTAATGTTAAGCGCTGTAGTAGACAGAATTTTTCGGAAGTGGGGCCAGCCTTGCTGCGACCTTTTCGCAACTCTGCAAAACAGCAAGTGCCTTGACTTCTTCACACTTTTCCCTCTACCAGGCCAGCCCCTCAGAGACACTCTTGTTCACGTTTGGCCCCGGGGTCTTCTTTATGCCTTTCCTCCCTTTCCATTGATCCCGCAACTAATTCAGAAAGCAATCGCTTTGAGATCCAAAATGATCCTCATTGCCCCGTTTTGGCCTCGACAAGTTTGGTTCCCGTTCCTGCACAAATACCTACTGGAACAGCCTTGGCATCTGGAACCCCTTCCGGATCTGTTGACCCACCTCACGGGCAAGCTGCATCAGTCTCTACATTCCATCAACCTCACAGCTTGGTTGCTCCACTTCCAGCCATAGCCAGACTTCCCCTCATTTCTCCTCCTGTTCGTGATATCATTCTGGCTTCCCATAAGTCCAATACTAGGAAGACTTATGCGAGTGAATGGAAGCGTTTTTCACACTGGGCACAAACTAGATCTTTAGATCCCTTCCATGCACCCATCCATGAGGTTCTAGACTTCCTGGTGGAGCTTTTTCATTCGGGGTCATCATCGGCCACTATCAGGGTACAATTAGCGGCCATTGCTAATTTTCATGTTGGACTCTCAGAAGCAAATATTATGTCCCACAAACTCTGTAAAGCCTTTCTCAAGGACATTTTGTTACTCAGACCTCCAGTTAAAGATCCACCCCCACAATGGGATTTGAATTTAGTTCTAACTTCACTAATTCTACCCCCTTTTGAACCGCAGCTTCTTGCTGCCTCAAACTCTTTCTTGGAAAACGCTGTTTTTAGTAGCTATAACATCTGCCAGAAGGGTATCGAACTTCAAGCCTTGTCTGTCCATCCTCCCTATTTGTTTTCATAAAGATAGGGTAACTCTCAGAACAAACCCTTCCTTTCTACCAAAAGTGTTATCGGAAGCAAATCTAAACCACTCCATTGATTTGCCCGTCTTTTTCCCAGACTATACCAACAGGGCTGAACAAAAATTACATTCATTAGATGTTCATCGCCAATTACGGTATTACCTAGACAGAACAAAACAATTCAGAAAATCAGAGCAGCTCTTCCTCTCTTATGCTGCAGGCAAGAAAGGGCTTCCAGTATCGAAAGTTACTCTTTCCAGATGTCTGACATCTATTATTACCTTGATCTATGAGTTGAGACACAGGCAACTACCCTCTAGGCCTAAAGCTCATTCAACCAGGGCACTATCAACTTCAACGGCTTTTCAAGCAAGGTTACCACTAGATGCCATTTATGCAGCAGCTACATGGGCATCCAAACATACCTTTATTGCCCATTATAAGCTTGATCTAGACTCCAGAAATAGAGCTGATTTTGGTTCCACTGTACTCAGGAGTCTGTTCCATTGAGCCACCCAGGACTAAGATGCTAGGGACGCTGTCCCATCCAGCAAGAATGAAGGCGAGAATGACAACTTAACATTAAGAAGTTATGTCTTACCATAACGTTCCATGTTAGTTGTCTTCTTCTCGACTTCTTTCTTGCATCCCTCCCTCCTGCCCCCTAGCCTGGATAGACTCGAGGTTCTGAGTCCTTCCATTTCTGGAGATGCAATATGTTACGTCTTTCATGGTATCCTTAGTGTTACTAGCAGGTAATCTGTACTTGTAAAAGAGGATTATAATATTATTATTATTATAATATTACTTTTGATACTATGTCTTAGCTTCCAAACGAGATCTGGGGAGTTTGCACATGGTATTGTGGGATATAAGGCTGCCTCGAGCCGGTAAAAATAGCTCTCGAGCTATAATATAGGCCGAGTCAGAGCCGAGGATCGGCTCTGAACCCATCCAGCAAGAAAGAAGGCGAGAAGAAGACAACTAACATGGAACGTTATGGTAAGACATAACTTCTTATTACTGTACCACCTACTTGTACATTGCACTGCAACCTACATTGCTATGTGCACATAGCTACCATCACATACATATGTATGTGGAGGCTTCAGTGACAGATTCAGTATGTCCCCGTCCCTATGCACATCCTCATATACATAGATACAGACCAATAACACATCTGGAGGGTTCACAGTATGTAGACTATTATAGTAGTACTTTACATTACCTGCGTTTGTTGCAGCTGTTTGTGTAGGCTTGCAGTTGCTTGGCCTGCTCTCTGCCTCTTTGCCTTGATGTTTCCGGTTTGTTATTTCTTTCTCTTTCTTTCTGTCTTTCTTTCTTTCTTTTTTTTTTTTTTTTTTTGGTTTTCTCTCCTTCTCTCTCGCTCTCTCCCCCTCTCTCTCTCTCTCTACCTCTAGCAGGTGCAATGACAGTATTGCATGTGTGGACTGGGAGTACTGGATGCTTTTGTAGGTATCTGCACATGTCCATGTGATGGCCTCTGCACCAATTGTTAGCCAGCATTTACTAATTGCATGCAGCCTGTTGAGTAGTGATTGCAGTTCTCACTGTGATTACAGGCCTGTGCTATAAAAAGGTCTGTTAGGTAGGCATAGCCCTTTCAGATTATCAGGGTGGGGACCATGCTGGTTTGCTGTGGACACTGTTCTGTGAGTGTAAGGGTTGGTATGTCTCTCATATTTCAGGTTATGTTGTAGACACTGCAATGCATGTTGTTCTGTAAGCTACTGTTAGTACATTTGGCAGGGTGTCAGTGGGGCACAGTTGACATTTGTTTTCACATCAGGGACATCCCTGTAACTCAATCACAGTTGCTATGTCTGCACTCTTAACTATTCAACTATGGCTGTGTTTATCCTGCTCTAAGTATGTGTGCGGCTTGCCAGATGCTACTGTGATATTATTCCCTAGTAGCTACCAACTAGCATGACTGTTTCTCACCACACAGTACTATTTTACAAATCCACTAGATTTGACAGTAAATATACATGACATGCTTTGTGTGCTAGACTTTTATATTCCCTTTAAATTAATTCCTACTATTTTATGATATATTTCTTTCAGCACAATGTTCTTGTATAGCACTCATGGCTTAGTGGTAGGTCATGCAGACTAGTGCTTCCAAGGTCCTGGGTTTGGGACTGAGGGAGGTATTTTATGTTGCTGCTGAGAAAACTACAGGCCTTGTCATTCAGAGTGACTAAGGCACTTTTAAGCAGTTGTAAGCGGGTTAGCGCTGGTTTGCACTGAGCTCATGCATGCGCACTGCCGCTTAGCTTTGCGCACACCCGCTTACTACTGCTTAAAAGTGCTTACTCTCGCACACCAGAGCTATTTTCTTTGAAAGAAAAGAAAATGGGGAGATAGGAAAGTGGTGAAAAAGGGGTCACAAAGAGGGTAGGACAGTAGGGAAACAAGCTCGGGTTTTGCAGGAGGGATGTAGGTAAGGCCCATAGCTGGCCATTTCTTCATCAGCAACAGCTGTGCATATGTTTGTAATTTGGTGTGACATTTGAAACCTTCCACCCCTGAGAGAGGTGTAAGGACAACAATAATACTTGTACAGCCAATTGTAATTGACAGTTTCCATGTCCAGCAGACATGTGTGCAAAATGGGCAGCTATGTATGGGGTGTAATTTTTTTGTGGGTATAGAGTGCCCTTTTTTTTTTTTTTTTCAGGTGAGAGTGGTATGTCAGGTACAGGAAGTTGGTATAGCTGGGGAGGTAGGTTGGGTAGGTTAACAGACAAGACAAACAAGACGCATACAGGGGCGGTGTATGACACATGTGGGGGGTTACACAATTGACGGGGACGGATGTTTGGATATCTCGAGCCCATGAGCCCACAGATGGCAACAGTGGAACTGAGATCCCCACCCATGGGCAGTTGCCACTGAGCCTTCACTGCCCAGGATGAGGCTGTGCTGGGGGCTGTGTTGGCTGGGCAGCAGGCACGCCCATGAGTTGTGCCACCCATGCCTCAAGCTGGCATTGGGGCCCAAGCACAGCGTGCCAGATCTCCCTATGCACCACAGTCCGGACACTATGGAGGGTAACTGGATGTTCTCCTCTGGCCACACTTGCAGAGGGGGGGACAAGCCCCATCCCCTGCAGCGCTTCCACCCACAGGTGGCACAGGGCCAATGGAGGAGGGTCCGGCCTGGGCACTACTGCCAGGTGCACTCGCCAGCTGAGGTGGGAGAGGTGGGTCTGCTGGAACCCGCCTTCCCTGTCATCCTATGTTTTGCATTATGTTA
This sequence comes from Protopterus annectens, assembly GCF_019279795.1. Lineage (NCBI taxonomy): Eukaryota > Metazoa > Chordata > Ceratodontiformes > Protopteridae > Protopterus > Protopterus annectens. The sequence goes on along the minus strand of NC_056741.1, from coordinate 1,171,984,216 downwards.
TGACAGTTTGGGTTAGTAACGTACAATACCATTCACAATTAGTTGTAACAGCATGCATTAGTATTCCCATTAACCAAACACCCATATATTCAAGCCATTGAACAGCAAGCATAACACATGCATAATTTGAGCAGCAATACACAATCCAACAACATGCAGGGTTGATTGATGGCAATAGGCCATCAGGTTTGGATGTATGAACAGGGCAGATGCATCAACGTACATGCAAATATGTATGAACCAACAGGACAAATGTCCAGGGGTGTTAATTGTGATTGCACATACCAATTTCACGTGGAATGGATTATATGTGGTTATAGGGTAGGGTGAAGAAAATTTAATTAACAACTTCAAATACCAATACATATGCTGTACATTTCTACTAGCTGCAGATATATACACACTACAGTTCTGCCTACAGTTTCCTATGTGATAACTACTTCAGGTTGGTGACAGGAATGTTGCTGCTACATCAATATACATTTCATTTTTATTCATACACATTCATATCTGGCTCTGTTCAGCTACATCATCCTGCTACATTTGGTTTATATAGCTATAGACAACTGTGGATGTTTGGTATTTCAGACAACCACACTATCTGCATATTGCGGACTGAGAGCAACATATCCAGATTTTGGGACACACATTCCAGCTGCAGTACTGTTTTCAACACATGTTACTGTTTGGTTTTGCCTGTCACATTCATTTAACTCTGTACTGACTGCAGTATACTTTATTCAGGAGTTATTACTATTTTATTGGTAAATTCATACCTCTTTCTCACACTCTCGCTTGTTTTATATTTACAATTCAGGATGGTACTTAATTCTAGGCTTTATTGACATGTTTTACCTGTAGTTATAACAATCCTTTCCATCAGTCTCACTTATGTCATATTTCTGTATTTCAACAGGGATATATTTCACACATGTGTTTTACTCAGCTTCTGCAGCTGTACTTTTCAGCCTGCTGCAGGTTATGTACTATTATATTACAGGTGGGACATCTTTATTTCAGACTTGTTTCATTTTTATGTTTGGATTAAAGGCTGCATCACACTTCTGTAATCAAGCAATACTTGCAAACCCTCTTACACTGTTACTTGCACATTTTATTAATTACTGACTACACTGCACTATTTTGCTAAATGTCCTACTTACATATTTATTTACAGTTACAGGGAGAGAATTACTGACCTGCCTGGTGGTGCAACCACACCAGCCTATCGCCATAGGCTCGACGGTTCGCAGAACAGACACCTGCAGCTGTAATATAAATAAAGTAATATTGGAATACACATCTCCATAATATCAGCTAGGTTAATTTCTTACATAAATAATTACATGTAACTTACTCAGCAGTGGGGCGCTGGGCATTTGCCGGGCCTCCTGGATTGAACGGTTCAGTTGGTCCTGCTTCCGTCTCTTCAGGTCCGCATGGTGGTGACGGACCTGCTCACCAGTCCTTGGTATTCCTGTGGCACTGGTGAGATCATGAGCCAACCGGTCCCACGCCTCAGCCCTATATGCTCCCCACAGGACCTGGCCCTGCATGAGTTGGGCCTCATGATTATGGACGAGGAGCCAAACCATATATTTGGACTCCTCAATGCCCCACCTCTGTGCTTGGACGCAACTACCCTCACCTACACCTGACATCCTGGCTGCAAGTCAGTTCTACAATCGGTTATGCTGTGTATTCCCGCCTATGGGGCTTATATATGCCATTTTTCCCGCACTTATCTGTGATTGGCCATTTTGGAATTGTATCAGCTTCACAAAACCTGCTTTGTCATGCTCCTCTTTCTATTCATTCCTATATATATATATATGCTATTACTGCATTTCTAAGTGCAACTGTCATGGCTTAGTGGTTCTGTACTTTGACTATGGTGCATGGTATCCTGGGTTCGAACCTGGCTATTGCTTTTTATATTTTATGACTGTCTACACACGCTAGGAGGTATGTCTGTGTAAAGGCAGTTTTGATACGGCTTGCTCAAGTCGGTTAGCTTGTTGGCGTGGTGCGCAGCTCTGCGCAAACGGGTTACGCCGGTTTACGCATCGTTTGGCTGTCAGCATGCATATTACGCTCAGCTCAGCTATGGGCACACAGTTTCACCGTGTTAAAACGTTGCTCAATCCCAAGCACTCATTTTACACCTATTGAACCACTGCTCACATGCGGGCACTCATTTTACACCTGTTAAAACACTGCTCACCTACAAGCAGACGTCCTCAACTTGTTGGACTATAGCTCAGCTATGGGCACATCTCACATTTTTTTTTTTAATCTCACATTTCTTCAAAATACATGGTCCATTTCATTACATTTTCCATAGAATATAATTTTATATATGTACATATATGTCAGGGACTTGTTTCGTGTTTATTTCACTAAAAATAAAAAAATTGATGTTGTGGGGGCTTGAACCATGACTGCATCCTCTTCACCCGACGTCTCTACTGCTACGCTATTGCTCCTTGGCTTACTTTGCATATTTAGTTCTTATATGTTTTTCCACTGACTGCTAACTGTGGCTAAGCACCGGGCATGCCCACGCAAACTAGCGCACTCATGGGCAAACATCTTTACAACTTATAAAAAAAATTATTAGATGTTCATTTCTACATTTTATGTTCATAGTCTGTTGGGGCATGTGTTGTGTTGTGTTGTGTTTATTCACATTTACATGGACTCTGTCGTGGGGGTTTACTTTCGGGACTTTTACTCTTCTGGGGGCGTGTCCGTTTGCAGGGCTCACCCTACGGACATGCCCCCTACTGTCTTACACGGACTGTGTTAGCCTTAGGTGTGATTCAGCTTGCCCTCATGCATATGCATGACATGCTGACGTCACACGGAGGCTTCGTGAATCATGCCCGTTATCTTTCTAAACTTTTTTTTTTTGCTTCTTTTTGTATATTTGTTTGTCACTGAGTATTTGTTTAGGTAGAGTTAACTGAAGTGTATGCTGCACATGGGCAATGTAAGTTGTTTGTGTGTGTTCAGCTGGATATTATTGACGCAGTGTATTTCATGAGTGTTTATGGGGTAATAAATGATATGTAGATGTAGACATTTTTTTATTTACTATTTGTTGATTGGGTAAGTGGTCTGGCCCATAGACCATTTTCAGCCACAACCCTGGTTGGCTTGATAGAACAAGCATAAAATGAATAGTAACTAATTAGCAGTGCAAACATAAAGGAAGATAACATAGTGTGTCTCCATACAAAGGCAATAAAGTTATAAGTTGCACTATGTACAAATTGCTATTTTAACACAATGAAAGCTATTACAGTTTGTACAGATTATGTGTGTTTTAAATACAATTGAATTTTGATTGTAGGCTATCAATTGCCCCTGTAGCAATTGCAGATGCTTTCCTCAAGAAGATACATGCACAGTACTTTCTTGAAACCTTTCATTGTAGTTACCAATTAAATTTCAGCAGGTAAATGATTCCATGAGGCAGGTTCTAGTAGAGTTAAAGCTCTTTCTCCTAGTTTATTCTTGAAGGGCAGTCTGTTTAGTGCAATGCCAGTAGACTGGATATATCTTAAGAGACACTTTTGTTCCTTAAATGGTAATTTAGAGCACAGATGTGGATAATGTCCTAGTTTTACTACTTTGAACAGAAGGTAGTTAAAAAGATACATGGCACTCTATACATGTTGATATATATTCAAGTCTTCAATACACACTGAATGCAGACATATTAAATAAACCCATCCATCCATACGTGCATCCACACCCTGTTTTTCCACTTTTTGTACATGGGGTTGGAGTGACACATCAATAGTGACAGTCACCTAGAGTTAGTGTTCACAATGCTAGAATAAAAGAGAAAATCAGAGCACCCAGAGAAACCCCATGTAAACACAAGGATGGCATGCAGACTCTGTAGAGAAGGCAACTCAGTCAAGAATCAAACCAGAGAACCTTTTTCTCTAAGGCAACAACACTACAGTTATTGAAACAAAAAGTTTAAACTACGTCCCACTTCCGTCTTTTGAGGTATCCTCAGAAATATTTGCAATAAATAGAATAACTTATAAGCATGTTTCAGTCTGAGCACATATTCAGGGACATCTTGGTTTAGCCAAAGCCATCAGGCATTTCAGTGAGAGAGAACTGTTTGAGGTCATTGGCTGACTGAGGTCACCTGGACTACAGCTTAGACTAAGCACCTCATTGGTTCTTTTGAGATTTCTTTCTTAAAAGCTGTCTCAGGTTTCAACTTTCTGTTACCTAAGAAGTTCAGTTGTGAGTGTTCTGCCATTTCACATTGAGCTAATCAAAGGAAGTACACTGAGCAAACTCGGAGCTATAATATATAACATTAAGTATCCTGTTTTTTGTTTATTTGGTTCTTTATTTCTTTGTTATTTATAGCACTTTGTGTACTGTGTATTTTTCTAGCTAGTTTCACTGTGTGTGAGGTATTAACTTTAAATTGTCCACTTTTATTAAGCATCTGTTGTGTTGTTTGTTTCTGATAACTTGCAGTTAAACTCTTTTTTCTAGAGGCTCCTTTAGCTGTTTAAAACTTTCATTTAAAGGCTCACTGCTGCTTTTCATCTGTGAGAAACATTTCTGCAGTTTGCTTCCCACCCTCTCGTCCTGTTGGTATAGTGTTTTTATAGTTGGTGGCTTTGCAGTTGCCCGCCCCTAGTGTAAATTTGATCTGGGACCCTCCTCCCACTCTAGTGTCATTACCTCATTCTACCCAGTACAGGGAGAACATTTGACAAGGCCAATCAGCTTAGTCTCTGCTACTCCTTTCTCTCTTTCCACTAAGAAAAAAAATGTTCTAAGCTTGTTTCCTGCCTTGCCTGTGGGTAGTCTAGCCTGGATATAGATTTACTGTGTCCATGACTATTTGTATGCTTCTAGGGCCCAAGCCTTTCTGTGTTGGAGGGAAGCCTTCTAGCTTAATTTTGTTTCTTAGAACTAGCCAGTTTTTCATTTCGGCACTTGTTCAGAACTTATTGTAAGCACTAAATAAGCTACAAATTGCTACAACACTCAACTTTCCTCACTGTCTAGAGGAAAACAGTTTCTAGTACTTAACAAATAAGCACCTATCCAGGCATGTCTAAGGGTCAGCCCCTGGTGTTTTCTCCTGTCTACCTGATGAATCTGGGCATCTTGGGGCAATGCAGTAATTTCCTCATGTACACAGACAACCCTCTCCTCCTACCACCCAACACTACAATCTGTGAGAGATGCACTTATATAGCCAAACTGGAAGCGAAGCTCTCTTCACCCAAGACTGGACTGGAGAGTCAAGAGGAGAAGGTAAACACTTGCACCACACGACACTCAGCACATAGTCCCTCAAAACCTACACCACCGAAACACACACATAGAAACACAAAACACACACCTACATATGCGGCGGCTCTCAGTTAAAACCTGCCCAAGCAACAGGGACCTCCAAAGCAGAAACACAAGCAACCTCTACCCCCCAACACAACCCAAATGACACATAACCCACAAACTCAGTGTGCCACTCAACCACAGTCCATAAGGCATAACAACATACCCAACACTCTATCCATAGTTGACTCTATAGTCAGGCACACTGATGTTCCACTCACCAGGCTAAACAAGGAGAAAGTTACTGTCAGCTGCCTATCAGGTGCCAGGATCTGCCACATAATGCATGCACTTAGGTCACTCCACAACAAGTACAAATATGACTCTGTCATTGTCCGTGTAGGTGTAAATGACCTGAGACATGCCTCCTTGGACTACATGAAAAGGGACATCGAGGAGCTGTCCAATCTTGTAGCCCAGGCAGGTATGACCCTAGCCCTGAGTAGCATCCTGCCATCACCCAGAATGATACCACAGTACAAGGGCAAAATGATTGACTTCAACAATTGGCTAAGCTTCTGGTGTCATTCTAAGGGGATCCAGTATCTGTCTGCCTGGGATGACATGATCGACAAGCCACGATGCTTTGCCAGAGATGGCCTGTACCTGTCGACCCCTGGGATTCCGGATACTGGCTAAGGCTCTAGCCACCCCTATAGTGCCTTTTTTAGGCAAGGTTCAAATGACAAATTCACCACCCTAACAGGTACAAGCAAGAAGAATCTGTGGGTCTGTGGGTATTGCTACTCAATGCTAGAAGTCTAAACCTCAAAATGCACTCTCTCGAGGCACTCCTTAAAATGGAGAACATCGACATCTGTGCAGTGACAGAGACCTGGTTCAAGGCTCCAGAGAGTACCCCTGCATTACCAGGCTATAATTCATACCACACCTTTCGGCCACCTAACCTGGACCGAAACACTAAAGGCGGAGGCATGTCCATATTCATTAAGGATATCCACACCTCCAGGCTAGTTGCTCAGCATAATGCATCCGAGATTATCCAAGTGCAACTAACTCTGGGCAAGACCGCAATCCAAATTGTAGCTTGCTACAAATTCCCCCACCATGCCCCAGGATTCCCACTCCTCATTTCTTAATACACTGGAAAATATTAGGGTACAACCTAATACCCTAATAATGGGCGATTTCAACTACCCTACCATTAAATGGGAAAAATACTCATGTACCAACTCTTGTGCTCAACGTTTTCTGGAATTCATTAATTCCAATGCCATGGATCAACTTATCCACACCCCCACCAGGGGCAGCAATATCCTAGACCTGGGTATTACCAACATGGGCAACTGGTGCTCCACACCAGAGGTCACTTCCTCGTTGGTCAGATCCGACCATAAGCTAATCACCCTAGACATCCACATCCCTCCCCCACCCCCCATTAGGGAAACCACAATAAACAATTTCTCCAAAGCCAACTTCACGCTTCTTAAGAAAAAAGTGGCAAACTTCACGACACCCATGCTGACGGACAATAGAGGTATGACTGCTGAATCCTACACAAATGCACTTTATAAGCACTTACATGAGTGCATGGATCGTGCAATTCCTAACGGAACCAGGATGCTATCCTCCAAAAAAGGGAAGCCAATCTGGTGGTCCCCTGCCATAAACAAAGTCTACAACAGAAGAAAGAAACTGTTGCAAAAAAGAGTAAAATCCCATGATTGGAGAAACTCCCTGGTCAGCTTCAGTAAGAAGCTGAGATCCCTCATAAAATCCTCCAAAGCTAGTTATGAAAACAAAATCACCACTGACTCTAAAGACAACCACAAAGCATTCTATAGCTATGTCATGAATCTCAATGGCAACACTCAGATCTGTTCTGAGTTACAGCACAATGGCACTAAATATACAGAACCAACGGATATTGCCAACAACCTGGCAGATAGGTTCAGTGCTAACTTTACCCCTCTGTCATCCCCTAAAGGGCCCATCTCTATACCAGAAGAATGCAAAGTTCCTGCAATCATGGCTGCACAGGTAAAAAACACACTATCCAAAGCCAAGAACACAGCATCCATGGGACCTGATGACATCCCAGGCTGTGTTCTACATGAACTACACAACAAACTGGCACCCCACCTAAGTACCATGTTCAATGATAGCCTCACCTCAGGCTATGTGCCCACTGAATGGTGCACAGCGACAGTAATCCCACTCCACAAAGGGGGAGCCACCACAGACCCTGGAAACTACCGCCCCATTAGCCTAATGAGCCTGGTCTGCAAGGCTATGGAGCGTATCATCATGGAACTTATAAACAATGACATTGGTAATCTCCAAACTCAGGACCTCACCCAGTTCGGGTTTGTAAAAGGCAGATTATGTCTCCTAAACCTGATAGACTTCTTTGAAGCAGTCACCAAAGCTGTAGATGATGGTATGGTGGTTCACACAGCCTACCTAGATCTCGCCAAGGCTTTTGACACCATCCCCTACTCTGGAATTATAGATAAACTCACCAAAATAGGTATAAATCCCTATGTCACAAGATGGGTTTTCCAACTGGCTCACTGACAGAACCCACACTGTGAAAGTAGCAGACTCCAAATCCATCTTCAGACCAGTGACAAGTGGAGTACCACAGGGTTCAGTCCTGGGTCCTCTCCTGTTTGATATCTACTTCTCTGAAGTACAGGCCAACACAGAAGGTCTTTGGCTAATGAAGTTTGCAGATGACTGCAAACTAGGAGCCATAATCAAAACTCCAAAAGATGTGGACATCCTACAAAAGGGCCTTGCTGAGACAGATGCCCGGTGTCAAAGCCATGGCCTCAAGCTCAATGCCAAAAAGTGCATTGTCATTCCTTTTGGTAAAAACTCAGTACCCATGAACTACCACATAGGTGGTAGTCTACTTAACACCAAAAATGTGATATGAGACCTTGGGACACAGGTGGACAGTAGTCTCTCCTTTGATAATCACATAGCCACAGTAGTCAGGAAATCCTTCTATGTGGCACACCTCATCACAAAAGGTTTCTTATCCAGGAAAAAAGAGGTCATTGTTCCCCTCTACTTGTCACTCATTAGACCCATTATAGAGTACAATGCTCCTTTTGGTATGTCCCTCGCAAGACATCTACAACAACTGGCAAGGCCACAGAAATACCTCACAAAGAGGATTACCGGCCTCAAAGAGATGCCCCATGCAGACCATCTCAAAAACTGCAGCTTTACCTCCGTTTGCATATCACCCACTCCAGAGTATGCATCTCTGCCTAATAACACACACAAAGCTATAAGTGTCAAATCCAGAGCTTTTAGACATATGCTCCACTTTAAAGAAATCCCAATCCCTATGAGCTACATGCTCTAGTGATCTAAACCTCGTCACCATAATAAACAGAACATGCTGGAGGGATAGATTCCTGTCCCAGAGACTTCCCATACTCTGGAACAAACTACCTATCTATATCAAACAAAGCTCCTCATTAGCACTGTTCAAGAAAAATCTTAATTATTGGATGGGAGATAGGAAATTCACCCCGGGGATCACTTCTGTTGCTCTGCTCGACAGTGGCATAGGAAAATAATTTTCTTGGGTGGCGAAAGCCAGGGTACCTTAGGCTAGGCTTATATAGGCCCTAGGGCCAATAGCCTAGTACCTACCTATGAACCTATAAGAGAAAACCCCACTAGGTCTACTTTTCACAGACTCAGCCCTTCCAGCAGCAGGCTGCAAAATAGCAGTCATTGTGGTAGTTTTTTCTTAGGCCTTTCATTCATCTTCACAATAAACTTTTTGACTGAACTTCCATCAGGACACATCCACACAAGGTCTCATCTGGTCCACCTGACTCCAGAAACCTCAATTCTTTGAGCACAACCCCTGTTTTACCACTCAGTGAGCCTCCCAGATGTGGAGCTAATTTCCAGTGTTTAAGATTGCAGTATTATATTCAGAAGTAACTGGTAATTAGTTTTATGATAACTATCTGAAATAATCAATTGCTTTTCAAAAGTACTGTGAGAATTGCACAAGTCCCACTTCCTACATATTTAACACCATATCCCATATTTTGTACTGAGAAGACATTACAACTATCCCCTCTTGGCATAATCACCAGTTTTTGATACTCACACATGGTTTGCAAGACCCAGTTAACCAGTGGCAGGGGTAGAGGAGGCACACTAGAGCACATGATCCTTGTGTGAAAGTGTGTGTCACTTCTAAGTATTGACTCTTTATACAACTGCATTTTTTTGTGTAGTAAAGAGAAGTACTTTTGAAAAGGCTCTCAGATGTCTTTTTAAACAGTCAGGAGAAATATAAAACACTACCATTACATTAAGCATCACCAGTTAGGAGGATATGTTTATTGTGATCTCTTTTACTAC
>NC_056741.1:1171914755-1171973966 GCF_019279795.1 Protopterus annectens | reverse complement strand
GTGCAAACACCCCTATTATTGTCAGAGCAGATACATTCTTTGAGGAAGGTTGTGGTAATTGCCCCCAGACACCTCCAAAAGAAGGGGGAAACCACTGTGTCCTATGCTAAAAAGAAGTGACCAGAATTATGTTGTGCTATTCCTTTTGACTCTTCAAAAAACTTACAGGAAATTTACAGTCAATGGAAAAGAAAAGGTGTTTGTCTTCCAGGTCTTTTTGTTAGGTGTCCTGGAGCTGAGTCTTGCCAGATGATTTTTCAGAGAGGAGGAAAAGAGCTGCATGTTGTTGGACTGTGTATTGCTGTTCAAATTATGCATGTGTTATGCTCGCTGTTCAGTGGTGTGAATATCTGGGTGTTTGGTTAATGGGAATACTAATGCATGCTGTTACAGCTAATTGTGAATGGTATTATATGTCATTAACCCAAACTGTCATGACATAATGCAAAACATAGGACGACAGGGAAGGCGGGTTCCAGCGGACCCACCTCTCCCACCTCAGCTGGCGGGTGCCCAGTCTGGACCCTCCTGCGGTGGCCCTGTGCCACCTGTGGGTGGAAGCGCTGCAGGGGATGGGGCTCGTCCCCCCTCTGCAAGTGTGGCCGGAGGAGAACCACCACTCACCCTCAGTAGCGTCCGGACTGTGGTGCGTATGGAGATTCAGGACTCTGTTCTTGGGCCCCTACGCCAGCTTGAGGCACAGGTGGCACAACTTATGGGCATGCCTGTTGCCCAGCCTACACAGCCCCCAGCACAGCCCTGTCGTGGGCAGTGAAGGAACAGTGGCAACTGCCCATGGGTGGGGATATCAGTTCCACTGTTGCCATCTGTGGGCTCATGGGCTCTGGATATCCAAACCTCCGTCCCCGTCAATTGTGTAACCCCCCCACGTGTCATACACCACCCCTGTATGCGTCTTGTTTGTTTTGTCTGTTAAACTACCCAACCTACCTCCCCAGCTATACCGTCTTCCTTCACCTGACATACCACTCTCACCTGAAAAAAAATAAATAAAAAAGGGCACTCTGTACCCACAAAAAATTATGCCCCATACATAGCTGCCCATTGCGCACACATGTCTGCTGGACATGGAAACTATCAATTACAATTGGCTGTACAACAAGTATTATTGTTGTCCTGACACCTCTCTCAGGGGTGGAAGGTTTCAAATGTCACACTATATTAGATACACATGCACAGCTGTTGCTGATGAAGAAATGGGCAGCTATGGGCCTTACCTACATCACTCCTGCAAATCCCAAGCTTGTTTCCCTACTGTCTTACCCTCTTTGTGACCCCTTTTTCACCACTTTCCTGTCTCCCCATTTTCATTTCTTTCAAAGAAAATAGTGCGGGTGTGCGCCAGAATAAGCACTGTTAAGCGGTTGTAAGCGGGTGTCTTGGCGTGTGCGCGGAGCAAAACGCCAGTGCGCATGCGTGAGCTCTGCGCAAACCAGCGCTAACCCAGTTACAACTGCTTAAAAGTGCCTTAGTCACTCTGATTGACAAGTCCTGTAGTCAGTTCAAAAGCAAAATAAAATCCCACTGTCAGTCCTGAACCGAGGACGTTGGAAACAGTAGTCTGTATGACTTACCACTAAGCCATGACTCTTACGCAAGAACATTGTGCTAAAATAAATATATCATGTAATAGTAGGAATGAATGCAAAGGGAATATAGGATATGTAGCACACAAAGCATGTCATTTAGAATTACTGACAAAACTAGTGGATTTCCATAATAGTAGTGTGTGAACAGAAACAGCCATGCTAGTTGGTAGCTAGTAGGTAATATTGTCAGTTAATGTACATATATAAATGTATGCATATTTACATATATATATATATATATATATATATATATATATATATATATATATAGTTGTAGGTGTCATTGTGCATACACACTTACTACAGGGAACAGGAGAGAGGAATGGAGAAATGTGAATCTACAACACAGCCTGAATAATGAGAGAGATACTAACCTTTACACTCACAGAACAGTGTCCACAGCATACCAGCATGGTCCCCGCCCTTACAATCTGAAAGGGCAACGCCTATCTCACATACCCTTTTATAGCACTGTCCTGAAATCACAGTGAGAACTGCAATCAGTACACAACTGGCTGCATGCAATTAGCAAATGCTGGATTACAATTGGTGCAGAGGCCATCACATGGACCTATGCAGATACCTACAAAAGTATCCTGTACTAACACTCCACACATGCAATACATTCATTGCACTGTCTGGAAGCAGACAGAGGGAGAGAGACAGACAGAGACAGAGAGTGAGAGAAAAAAAATATACACACGCTACACACTGTGAGTCTAAGCTGTCAGCAGTGACAGTAGCAAGCCATGCCAGCAGCAGCAGGAAGCAGAAGTAGTGGTAACGCAACCAGCTGCGACAAACACAGGTAATGTAAAGTAGCAGATTAATAGTCTGCATACTGTGAACCCTCCAAATGTGTCATAGGTCTGTATCTATAGGTATGTCCATGTGATATGTTGTGTGTACGTAGTTCAACCAAAAGGGGATGACTATACATTACATGTCAGTCATTGTTAGGCCATGATCCTGGCAGCAGTTGTCTGTGCGTTGCCCTCATCAATGGCTGTATTGACTGTTTTGAAAGGGCAGCCAGGTTCAAAAGGCAGGATCAGCCCATCACAAAGGCAAACTGGCCAGGAACAAGTGTCTGCAGCTACCCAATATCGCTGTATATGCGCCCCATACTGAATAATTCTATAGCTTAGCAGACCAGGCCAGTTATGCATATGATGTGGTAGTTCCCAGGGTCAGTAGAGGTGCCTCCTTAGTGGTGTGGGACCACTGTTGCTGTATGCCAGGGTCCAGGTACATATCCTGTAGTACTGCCAAGGTTAAATATCAGTCTTATATGCGGTTGTATGTCCTCTTGGAGTGCACGTAGCACACATCCAGGGATACCATCAGGTCACAGTGATGCTGTGTGTTCTGCTTTGCTGAGGGCGACCCTCACCTAAACATGTGAGTTGATAGGGAGGTTACATTCAGCTGTGATAAGTATTTCAACTTGTGGGGGAGAAGGAGGGGGGATACATGCACCAAACCTGTCTGCAAGAATGTTGCCAATATCTGTGTGTTCGGTGAATGTTAAGTAGGTGTGAATTAACTCAGAGCATATCTGAGGCATTTGGTCCATATGTGTAACATAACTGAAGAAGGCCTTGTGGTTATCTATAGTGTTTGTGGCCATTTCCCTCCCAGAGTAGGCCGTGGCCATTGTTATGAGAGACCGTAGCATATTACCAGTGCTGACCACAGATGCCTTCCCTTAATGTGAATCTGCTCTGTCCTGCAGTAGCCTCCTGCTATTGTTATACAATCTGCCTCTGGCTGGGGTCCACCAGACAGGATGCCTAACCTTTGTGCATAGGGTCTGGGTTAGAAATGTGTGTGCAAGTTCCATGCAATCTGTGGGATGTCCATGGTAAGCATTCGCAAAGGGGTCAGCAGTGTGGGTTGTGGCTTCTACTGGCACAGTGGGCTGCATGGATACCATCTCAGTCCTAACAAGTGAATAACTGTCTAATCACATACGTATCAAAGTAGTCTACTGTGCTGGTGGTGGTGGTGGGATATGTATATCCAGGCTGAGTAACTTGTGTCCACATCACACTAGTGGATGGCATTCCACATACAGTACCTTGGTATGAACCCCCAGAGTGAGGTTGTGCATTGGACCTGTCACAGTGTGTTGACCAATGGGGCATGCTACTATGTTGTATGGAATGTGGCAGGTATTGTTGCACAGGTGTTGGCTGAGCACTGATATCTGGCCATGTACTTGTGTATCCACCACGAGACACACACATGCAACATATGGGAGTAGTAGTATATCACTACACTTGAGTATCATGTATAGTATGTGTGCCATATATTGCTGACGTAGTCTGCTGATATCCTGTTTGTGTTCCCTTCCAGGGAGATGGCGCGTCAGCGTAATCCCGCCCACTCTGCAGCGGAAGATGAGGAGATACACCAGAGCCTGGTGCGGGAGTATGACATACTGTTTTCCCGCACCAGCCAGAATCAGCAGGAAAGGGCTGCACTGTGGCAAGACCTTGTCCGTAGGGTAAATGACATTGGCACGCATAATAGGACATATGAGCAGGTACGACATCACTGCAGTGATTTAATCAGAAATGTCTGTCAGCGTGCGTCAGATATCCACAGGCAACAGGTTGCCACAGGAGGAGAGGTGGCCAAACACCCCTCCCTCATAAAACTGGAGGGGCTAATCCTAAGTGTTGCGGCTCCAGCCCCAGAACAGCAACAGCAATACACCTGCATCATGATGGAGGCTGGATCCAGACAGCAGCACAACATGGAGCGTGCAGGTAATATGCCATATGTACACTTGACTGTTCTGTACACTGCTAGTTTATGCATGTGTAAGATGTGTTCGTGGTATGTAGCTGTCAACATAGTATGTAATTGTGCATGTGTGATATTGGCAATATCAGCAGCTGATGTGTGAAGGCAACTGGTGTACTACTGCACTGTATCATATGCAGTATCAATGGCACAGTTGTGCCCACTGACATTAATCTCCTCATTTCTGCAGGTCCCTCCGGGGTTACAGCAAGGCAGGCCATCCAAGCTGGTGAGTGTGTTTAACAATACCTATAATAGTCCTGATAGTCCTAGTAATACTAGTGTAACTCAGTAGTGCTCTGTGTGTATACTGCGGGGTGTGCATGCGTGCATGTGTGCAGGTGTGCCTGTGTCCACATGTGCATGTGTGCATGTGTGCATGTGTGCCTGTGTCCACGTGTGCATGTGTGCATGTGTGCATGTGTCCATGTGTGCATGTGTGCATGTGTGCATGTGTCTACATGTGCATGTGTGCACGTGTGCCTGTGTCCATGTGTGCATGTGTGCCTGTGTCCATGTGTGCATGTGTGCATAAGTGCATCACTGGTAACATTGTGTGGACACTGTAAACTGTGTTTCCTGTCTTCCTTCCACAGATTCTGGTGCTGCTGTGTTGTCCTGCAGCAGGGAACCTGAATCTGGTGCCACAGGTACTGGTAATGATGATATCTGTGTAATGGTACAGGACGGTGTGTCAGGGTCCGCCATTGGTCAGCCAATTGACAGTACACAGCTGTCAACCCCATCATTGCGCACAGTCATCCTGCCAGTACATCCTTTGTCACCATTGTCCCTAGGTGATGGACAGGATACAGTGGGCATTGACCAGGGTAATGTGGTATCTGTGGCACATGCTTTCCCACACAGCAGCCATGGGCAGGGTCCCGCAATGGTACCACACAGACAGTTGCCCATGGGTTCTCGTGGGAGCATCCGTGGGCGTACTGCCTCTGGCAGGCGTGCCCATAGAGGTCTGTCAACCTCAGCTATGTTTCGGGCTGTCATGCAGGCACAGTCACGTATGGAAAGGTACACCAGACAGGGTCTGAGGGAGCTGAGAGCATGTCGCACAGCCATGACTGACAGTATGCATGACATCGCGGATGCTATCCGTAATTTCACCGATGTCATAGACAGACGTTGTGGGGACATATTACAGCAGTTCCACAACCAAATGTCCATGATCTAGGGCAATGGTGGGCGGTTGCAGCATTGACGTGGCCGTATGCCAGCAACAGCAGCAGCTGGCAGTCGGCGTGGACGACAACAGGCCCGTGCACACCCCCATAGTGCCAGCAGCAGCCCCAGCAATGCTGGTTTTGTGCTGTCATCGGAACGCCCCAGGAGACCACGTTCACATGGCTCTGGACAGTCCCAACAGGGACCTGTGTCCAGTCAACACACTCCCGCTTCTGATGACAGTACCCAGTCTGGCTTAGTACTGGATACGGTCCGTAGCACCCCTGCCTGGCACAGGTACCATGTCCATGCCCACAGACACTGATCTGTATGACCTGCCAGGTGCAGTCTGTGGCTGTCCACAAACCCCTGTATATGGCAGCCATGAGGTGGAACTGTGTGCGTGCATACACACATACGAAATGTTAACACCTAGGGCTACCACATACATGCACACACTGCACCAACAGTGCACCACCCTGTACTGCTGTCCCTCACCAACAAACATACACACACGTCAATTGGTGGTATCAGTGGCAGACTCAGGCATACCTAATTCACACCCTGTGCATATGATGACACTGTGCCACCTCCTGCAATCTCCAACATCATTGCGGGAACAGGTAAACATGTTGCTGATGCACAGGGTGACTACATAGAAGTGCATTAGTAGTATCATGTTGGTAACAGTACAGTGCGCTGATATGAGTGTGTGTATATCCCAGCATGCCTGATGCAGTAACCGTATGACTGTCCTGAATTGTTATCTGCACCCATAGTACGTACCAAAGTGTAACAGCTGCACATTATTGCATGCCAGTGGTAAGGATGTCAACAGATAGCCACATAGATGGGTAGCACAGGGGGGAAGCTAATGCAAGTAGTGATATGCAATGATGGACATGTACAGTAATGGTGTCAAGTTGCCCACAACGACTATGCAATGTGGATGTTTGCGCATGTTGATATGTGTGCAGTACCAATGTAATCCAAATCACAATTAACTATGACATAATATCAGTTCTACCATGGGCATCTGCGCTGTGCATTCCTGGGTACATGTTGATAGTGCCTACATATTTGCACAGTTACCTACTGTTAGTGTTACCCCTTCTTTGTTGTACAATGGACTATTTCCAGCCCTGCTTACTGTAGCTTTGTTTGCATGTATGTTCGCTTGGGGTTCCCTGGAACACTGCTTCCACCTGCAATGCAGAGTTACAGTGCTTCTGTGGACTCTTAGTGACATCTGCATAGCGTACGATATGTATGTCAAGTTTACACATGACAGAACGTCACTGTCTGTCCTGTTCGCATGTACGTTGCCTGTGACACATTGCACATGTTATACCTGGCATTTACCCACGTGTGCATTCATATATGCCAGTGCTATGAAACAGTAGCAGTACACCCACACATACACACCTTCAGTATGTTGTTCCCCATTGGCCCTATGTGTTGGTACTCACCATGGCAATCACACTACTAAGGTAGCATGTGCAAAGGTAACCTGTGAATCACCTCTATGGTCCAGTTGTGGTTTATGTGAGTCATGTGGCAATGTCACAGCTGCCACATGTATGCTGTCAACCATCACCCTTGGCCAGGAATGTACAACACATGTGTGGGATGCCACCACATAGCCAATCTGGGGACTAAGCACTCTGAACCCAGTAATGATATACCCTGTCAGCTGGCATGTCATACTACAGTGACTACAATACCAGTCCAACATAGACACGCACTGACAGCAAGCTGAACACACTGGGGCATACATGGGGACTCAGAATAGCATACTGCCTGAGCATCACACACCTCCGCAGCTGGCACACAGGCATATGTTACATCGGAACAGAGCACATGCCACACATGGCACACACATCCCGTGTGCCACACACTCACAGCCTGTAGGGCTACACAACACACCTGCTGCAGATGTGTCAGGTACCTGTCTTGGCCGCTGCAGTGGGGTCCCGCTCAACAGGCTATACATGGTGAAGGTCCCAGTGATATGCCTCAGCGGCACTATGGTCCACCACAAAAGACATGCATACAGGTCAGTTAGAGGCATGGACACATATGACTCAGTCATTGACCATGCCACTTTGGATGACCTGAGACATACCTCCCTGGACTACATGATAGGGAACATAGAAGGGATCTCTCAGCATGTGGCACGGGCCAGTATGAGCCTGATCTTGGTTGCCATCATACCCTCACCAGGTCTGCTACCACTATATGTAGAAAGGGTGTTGTATGTCTACATTCTGCTCAGTCTCCATTGTCATTCATAGGGTATCCGCTGGCTGTCAATGTGTGCTTACATTCTAGGGAAGCCACAATGATGTGCAAGGGGCAGCTTGCACGTGACACCCATGGTCCAATGTATATTGGCGAAGCTCCATGATACACACATACTGCCTTATGTTGCAGGACACGGATTACATAGCCACCTCCGTGGGTATCACACAGGTTAGGACACTAACAGTGCTGCTACACAACACCAGCAGTGTACACCGCAAGATGCATGCACTGGACACTGTCCGCAGCACGGTGAACTGCAATGTCTGTGCAGTACCAGAGTCCTGATTCATGGCTCACAGGTGCAACCCATCACTGCCAGGTTATGCCTCATACCATGCCTGTCGTCCCCTACACATGTAACACACATGGGGTGGTATCACAAGGCACCACAGATACACACACCTCCAGGTTGTTGGCACAGCACAAAGCATCAAGGCCTATTCATGTGCAGCTAACAGTGTGTCGGACTGCTGTCTGGTTCATAGCCTGGCACACACAACCCTCCCATACACAGGAAAACCACCTATCCTCCATAACAACACTGGCAATATGACAGTCTCAAGAACTGTCTTTATATGGCTGGACTGCATCCAGCCAAACATTGTGCATGAGCATTACTGTAGCTACAACACACTAGTTGAAGGGTTCCCAGCATGTGGTCACTGCATTGCAGTGGAATGACATGTTACCACTCCCACAACAGGTGGGAACATGCAGCACCTGTACATCGACTACATGTAGACTATATGGCCCAGACCAAATGTGTATCCCCTGCTGTAGGTATTTTACCATATACACCCACACTGTATAGACACATACTGCGTGCGGCCCCTGCACAGTAAGACACAGTCATATTGTTATGAATTGCAAATACCATTTATCCACTTGAGCCATGTGTCAGACATGGTAACTACTGCAGATCACAGGTATGTATGTGTATATGTCACACACATACATCATGTGTGCAATGCCATTGCTGGTTTAGGCAATGGCATGAATTGTTATGCACAAAGACCCACACAAGGTCATAATGTGTGACACAACCACACGTGGCAGTTGTGGGTTACCAAAACATACCTATCTGTACTCTGACAATGGTAATAGACCCAGTAGCAGAGCGCACTATTGGCATTACTGGCCAACTAGCCCTGTTTGGCTGTGCTGATAGTGTGGTGACATCCCCTGTGTTTACTGGGGGAATATGCATCATCTGGTGTAGTGTAGTATTTGCCAAAATGATCTGTTCTTTCACACTTGCATTTACACACACCCCAATACCCCCACACACACACACACACACACACTTGCCGGATTCATACCCCTATCTAACTAAGTCACGACACGTGAGAGAGACGCATTAGCGAAGCGCACTATTCGGATTACTAGATGTTTTTTTTTTCTCTGGCTGTACTTATAGGGTGCTGACATCATCAGTGTTTTGAAAGGGTAATGTGCATCAGGTAGTGTGATCTCCTGATTGCCAAAACTAACATGTTTCTTATACAGAATTGCACACACACAAACTCCCCACAACCAAACACACACACACTTGCAGGTTTCAAACCCCTACCTAACTATGTTATGACACTTGAGAGTGACGCTGTAGCAGATTGCGATATTCAGATTACTGGTAGATGTCTCTTCTCCAGCTGTATGTATAGGGTGCTGACATCATCACTATTTGGAAAGGGTAATGTGCATCATGTAGTGTGATCTCCTGATTGCAAAAAAGCACATGTTTTTCATACAAAATTGCACACACACAAAGTCCCCACATCCAAACACAGACACATGCCATTTGCAGGTTTCAAACTCATACTTAACTAGATTATGATACTCGTGACAGACGCATTAGCAGAGCGCGCTATTCGAATTACTGGGAGTTTTTTTTCTCCTGCTGTACTTATAGGGTGCTGACATCATCCGTGCTGAGATAGGGGAATGTGCATCCTGTACAGTGCTTTCACAGTTGCCAAAAGGGACATCTCCCTCACACAGACTTGCACACACACTAACCCCCCTCCACACACACTGGGCAGTTACAGGATTCAAACCCCTACCTAACTATGTTATGACACTTGTGACAGACACATTAGCAGAGCACGCTATTCAAACTATTGGGAGGTTTCTCTTCTCCTGCTGTACTTAACGGGTGCTGACATCATCCGTGCTGAGATAGGGGAATGTGCATCCTGTAGAGTGCTTTCACAGTTGCCAAAAGGGGCATCTCCCTCATACAGACTGGCACACACACTAACCCCCCTCCACACACACTGGGCAGTTGCAGAATTCAACCCCCTCCCTAACTATGTTATGACACTCATGACCGACGCATTTGCAGAGCACGCTGTTCGAATTATTGGGTGGTTTCTCTTCTCCTGCTGTACTTATAGGGTGCTGACATCATCCGTGCTGAGATAGGGGAATGTGCATCCTGTAGAGTGCTTTCACAGTTGCCAAAATGGACATCTTTTTCATACAGAGACTTGCACACACACTAACTCCCCTCCACCTACACTGGGCAGTTGTAGGATTCAAACCCCTACTTAATTATGTTATGACACTTGTGACAGACACATTAGCAGAGCATGCTATTTGAATTACTGGGAGGCTTCTCTTCTCCTGCTGTACTTATAGGGTGCTGACATAATCCATGCTGAGATAGGGCGAGTGTGCATCCTGTAGAGTGCTTTCACAGTTGCCAAAAGGGACTTCTCCCTCACACAAACTTGCACACACACTAACACCCCTCCACACACACTGGGCAGTTACAGGATTCAAACTCCTACCTACCTGTATCATAACACTTAAGGGAAATGTATTAGCAGAGCGCGCTAACCAAATTACTAGGGATCTGGTCTGCACCTGCAGTATTTATAGGGTGCTGACATCTTTATTTCTACAGAGGTATGTATATCTAGTACTACCTGTCAGGTGGGGGATAGCATATATATGCATTTGCAGCCACCTACGTCAGGGTCAGATATGCACATCGCACTGTCAGGTTATGTTCTATACCATGCTTCGTGACCACAGGACCTATAACACACAACACAACCAGTCCAGAACACCACACCCACATCCAGGACACACACTTAGCTTTCCTGGGAACAGTGCCGGGATATGCATGTGTTCACCACCATTCCAGTTGTTAACATCAGGTACAGGCATATTGTGTGTGAGAACTACTCAGGCCTCTACCACTTTACCCTACAGCCACTACAATTTGTGGGTCCATGTGCTATGGCAGAACCACACACCACAGCCACATGGGGGAATACATATTGCACCTGTCCATCTGCAACATGGGTACTCACTGTTCCACACCTGAGGTAGACCACCATTGTTGATATCTGACCATACCCACCTTTCCCTGGACATCCATATCCCATCTCCACCCCCAGGCAAGGTTGTCACTGCACACAAACTGTATTTAGCACAAGCAGACTCTACACTTGTGAAGACTGGGGTGGACGACTTCAAAGGACCCATGCTGGGGGACTATACTGGCCACTCAGCATAATCCTTGACAATTGCATTCTATGAGCATGTGCACGGTCTGCATTGATCATGCTATCCCACATATACCCATGACTGCTCCACAACAAGACACCCGTCAGGTGTACACCAGCCATATATGAGCCGTACAACAGACAGAGTGAGCTAATAAATTGCAGAGCTGTAGCCCACAGAGGGAGGACATCTGTGAACAGTTCCGGCATGGCACTTCATTCACACATAATCATCACAACACAGTGTTGACAGTGGAATTGTCCAGAAAATGCAGATAGGGCTCCCCTCAGTCTGTTATTGATGGCCACTTACTGTTAGAGATACTCAGCAACCCTCTTCCACCTCACACCGACAACATGGCTGTGGCTGAGCACATTCAAACCCTGGGATCTCCACTGTGCCCCTGCTTGACAGAGGCACAGCTCACTAGCCATTTCCTTATGTGACCTACTTTACAGTGGCACAGTAGCCTACTGTACTGGGGATGCAGATGCCAAGCACACTCTGGCTGAGTTGTCATTCCCTAGGGCAACAAGCCTAGTATTGACCTCTACACCCATATGTTCAATTGTCAGATACGCAATATTTGTTGTGCTGTTCTACTGTTTGCAGGTCTTTATTGCCATAGCATTCCCTGTTCCTATGACCAACTTGTGTATCTGTGGAAGATGTTTGCATATGACGGCGATCCACTATATCACTTATGTCTCTGTAGTCATTTACTGTGTGCACTGGGCAGATTGCTGTGTTGTGGTTGGTTCCTGGAATGACACATACAAATACCAGATATGTGTGGCCAACTGCTAAACGGAGATATGGCCTAAGTGTGTGAGCATGCCCAGTTCAGCCTTTCCATGGCATGTTGTCTGACATATGCCTCATTTATCAGTGTGCGAGCATGCCCAGTGTGAGCTTTCCATGTGTTGCACTCTGAAGTCCACCACATATTTGGGTGTGTGTGAAGTTCAACAATATCTCACGTTTATGGTTGTGTGTTGGGTGTCATGTTGTGTACTAACTGGCCAACTGCTTCGTGTCTGCCACAACAGGGATTATACTGTGCCTGCAGGGATTGCATGGGATACTTTGCAGACAGTTGTCAACATACTTTCATAATGACCTAACACTGTAGTACCGTATAGTGTACTGGTTCAGTACTTTCACTGTGGTGGACAGTATCCTGGGCTTTAGTCCTATCACTGCTTGACATCTTCATAGTGAGCACAACAGACTGTGTAGGGGCCAGTTGTGCACATATGACCATGTTGCATTATGTTCAGATATGGACTACCTACACCAGGCTCGTCCAACATTAGTAGTGTATTCCACAACATGGCATGGGTGGACATTGGCAAACACTAGCGATGTTCCCTAGGCCATTTCTTAAGATCTTTTTTTTTTTAAAAACAAGTTTATTGTTTTTAACATACAAAATAAATATCATAACAATTTTATACAAGCAATTAAAATAAAAATAGTTATAACATTCAATAAAATAACCAAAGTATTTACAAAGACATCCACTACAAATCAAATCAATTGATTAAACTATAATGTCATGCTATTGAGACTAAGATTTTTTTAACAGGTTTTGTAAAGTATCCCATATAATATAATAAGATGTTTTTCTAGTATTTCTTGATTTTATTGTCATCAATTCCATATGACACACTTCAGTCATAACATTTTTAAATTCATTAAATGAAGGAGGGGTATCTGAAATCCAATTTCTGGTTATTACCTAGGCCATTTCTGATGCTAGTCACAGGGTGTGTTTGTCCTTCGACACACATTGTAACTGGAGTTTGCCATGACATATGTCATGGTTAGTATACTGTGCCTCTGTCTACCTCTGACATAACAGTGATACCCAGGGTTAGCCTACCATCTCCCATCCACTCATCAGGATTCCCCTTGAGGGGTGTCTATAGGGGACTCTTCGGCTGACCTGTACCGGGAGTTTACTGCAGAGTGGGTGTGTCTTCTATGTTATGGATCATTCTGTATGGCTTGTCATATGTTTGTCAGTGCTGGGGTTCAGGTCTCTCATGTGCATAGCTCACTGCCATTCACACTGTACAAGGTGCAGCATGTTCATTGATTCCAGGTTGGACATGGCTTCATACATCAGGCACAGCTTGCCTGTAGCTGGGCAGTATGGCAGTGTGTGGAGCTGCAGTTTGTTTACTCAGGCAACACATGGCATCTGTTCATGCTCTTTGCTACTCCTGGTGGGGTACTGTTGTGGACTTTACAGTTGATGGAGGTGTCTGCTGAGGTATATCCCACAGGGGCTATTGTAGTCAATTGTGACACTCATGAAGGATGACTGCAGAGCCACAGTGACCTCCCCTTATCTACATCTGGCAACCTTCATGATTGGGTGGGTATATTGTATGTTTCTGCGAACACTACAGCCACATGTTTGTCCAGGGCAGGATATCTATCACCTTGTGTCCCCAGGTCTCTCATTACATGTTAGGTACGTAATGGGTTGACACCTGTGTGGTAATTTGTGGGCACTTACTGTATATCCAAGGTGGTTGTCTATACACCATTCTGCAATTAGCTTGCTGACATGGCTATGGCTCCAGTTGTCTGTTTGTAGGTGGCCCTTTTGTGGGTTGCTTGTGTCAGCTGGGGGTCGGATATGGTGGGCTGTTTGTACTCCTCTGCATACATGTTCAGTCACAGTCCTTCCATGTTGGCCTATACCTATGGGACATATATACAGAACGGGGGGGGTACCAGGACCAGACCTTGTGGGATGCCACTCATATCTGCTTTGTAGTCTGACATGGATGCAGCATGTCTGACCATGTCAGTTCTGTCCTTGGTCTGGTTTGCAACCCCTCTACTGACATAGGGGTATATATTTAAGTTGGTGAACATATACATACTGAACTCGTAGGGTATTGTCTAGAAGCATATGCACGGTCCAGCTACGCTGTGTGGACCACATTGCCCTCATCAATGACCTTAATGACTGCTTCAAATGGGTCAAACATGTTTAGGGGCAGGATCTGCAGTTACGACAGCCACACTGTGTAGGGTCCAGTATCAGTAGGTCCACAATAGCTTTATGTCTGCGGTACATACTGATCCTTTCCATAGCTGTGCAGACCAAGCTTGTCAGGATCCAGGGGTGGTAGTTTGCAGTATCCATTCAGGCAACACCTTTGTTGTGAAGGACCACTGTTGTTGTACACTGCTCTTTGGGTACATATCCTGTGGTAAGGCTGACATTGGACAGTAGTGTGATTTGGCATTCCATTATTCTTGGAGTCCATGTTGGGCTCAGCCCAGGACACCATCACATACCTTTGCTGTTGTGTGTTTTGCTTTGAGGATGATGGCTGTTACCTCAGCATCTGCAATGTCAGGGGACCAGCAGTCTGCTGGGATAGATATTTTGAATCCTGGGGGGGGGGTTGCACTGCACCTGTCAGGTTGTATGTTAGCAATATGTGTGTGTGTTTGGTATGTTGTTTGTAATATCTGTGTGATTCGGAGCATATCTATGGATGCCCAACATGGTTCCTACCATCAGTTAAGTAAGCCTTGTGATTATCCTTAGTGTCCTGTACAATTTGTATCTTCATAGGTTCATGGGTTCATACTAGGCTATCCACCCTGGGGCATTTGTAAGCCTAGCCAGAGTGTGTGTGTCTTTCGCCACCCCTTGCTATGTGACTATTGTGGCCAATTATGAATTTCTTTACTGTGCCTCTGTCTGGTCGTGACACAGTGAAGACCCCCAGTATACATGTACGATCATCCATCCACTTGGCAATATTCCTGTTGAGGGGTGTCAGTGAGGGGCTCTGCCTAACATGTATTGGGATCCTGTTTCTGGGTGTGGGGAGCCTCTGGGTTATGTATCTGTCCCTCCAGCACATCTTATTTCATTATGTGTTGAGGCTGACGTCTGTCACTCTCACAGCTCCAATGGCTTTGATTTCCTATGGTGGAGCATGTCCATTACTCCTGTGTTGGACATGGCCTTGTACAACAGACATACAATGCCTCTGTGTAGGCAGTCTGTGACTGCATTCAGCTGGGGTGTCTACAGCCAGGCAGCATACGACATATATTTCACACCCTTTATCCCCTTGGTGGGGTAACTATGAGGTCTTCCGAACTGCTGCAGGTGTCACATACGGTACATCCCATATGAGTCATTGTACTATATTATGGGTCTGATAAGGGAACTGTACAGTGGCACAGTGACCTCTGTTGATGTAGATGTGAATCCTTTCATGATACGGTGTCCAGTATCGACAATCTTCCTAGCCACATTGGCATTGGGAGTGTCACATGACAGATTACTGTCGACTTGTGTCCCTAGGTCCCTGATTACTCCTTGCATACATAATGGTTTGCCACCTATGTGGTAATTTGTGTGTACCTTGTCTGGTATTTGGTGGGACATTCATACTGTCCAGTGTCTTCAGGATGTCTGGGTGGAGGTCTTGTGTGTGAGAGTGTGGTCTGTCGCATGCTACAGACTGTACAGCAGTTTTGACTACACTTAAGTGCACATGGGTGGTCTCCGCTGCTTTGTGCATTGTCAGTTACCTGGCCGTATGGGTGTCTGTGCTGCATATGGATACTCCCCCTCCTTTGATGTTTTGGTCCAGGTGTTGGGGCCATAACGCATGATATGTGGTATAACCTGGTAGCGCTGGTGTGCGTTCACTAGGCTTGCAGCAGGCTTCTGTCACTGCACAGACATCAATGTTTTCCATACTAGGAAGTGCCTCAGGGGCATGCATATTGCAGTTTACACATCTGGCATTGGTCAGCATTACCCTTATGTTTCTTACCACTTATGTTTTCTAGGTTGGTGGGTAGTCTTTTTGGCCTTGCCTACATACGGCTCTATGGAGGTGGCAAAGGCCTTATCCAGTATCCAGACGCACAGGGGTAACAGGTGCAAGACATCCCTGGAACAGCAGCATGGCTTGTCATGCTTGACATCTCAAGCAGACAGACATTAGACCCTCTTGGACTGACAGCTTTAACTGTGCCAGCTGTTAAACATGATCATTCTGTGTTTGTACTGTGGCATCATTCTTGGTGAGGGTTGGATGCGGCACACTGCCAGTGTCATACCGGCCTGGGGTACATACTCAGAGAGCTCATCCATGTCTCTTTTCATGTAGACCAGCGAGGTACATCTCAGGTCATTCACACCAGCAAGGACATTGAGTGCATCATATTTCTGCTTGCTTTGGGGTCACCTGCGTACTTGTGTTATATGGCATATTGTGGCAGCCTACAGGCAGCTTACTGTACCCTTTCCCTTGTTCAGTCTGGTGAGTGGGACAGCAGTGTGTCTGCCTATACAGACACCTATTACAACTGTATCAGGCATGTTGTTTCTCCTTCTGGCCTGTGACTGTTTGGCACACCAGCTTTGTGTACTGTGTGTTGCATGTGCTATGTTTGGAGGTTGTGGTTGCTTGTGATCTGCTTTGGAGGCTTCTGTTGGTGTGGTGTGTTTGTAATTAGGGCCTCCGGGAATGTTTTTCTGTGTTTATGTGTTTGGTTTACAGTTGTGGTAGGTCTATGTGGGACTGGGTTTGTGGTGTATGTGGTTACCTTCTCCTCCTGACTAGTTTTGACAGTATTGAGTTGGGTGAGCTCAGCCTCCGGTTTGGATACATGGTTGCATCTATCACATATATTTGTATTTATTGGGGGGAGTTGTGGTTGTCTGTGTACTTGGGACAGGTGTCACATTGCCTCTGGATTTACAGATTCTAGTTGTTGTGGCTGGCCTTAGTGGATTGTATGTGTGGACATATGTTATTGCCATACTACTGATCAGTGATTACTTCCCTTTTTAGGTTTGCTCTATCATGTGGTAGCTTCCTCATTCTCTTGCATGGTTTGGTAATGGCTGGAGTCCAGCATGCCAGATTCCTGCGTGTATGGCATTGTGTCTTGTTGTTATTTGTGATTGCATACTGCAAGCATTCTAGCTGTGTTCGTGGAATGCCTGTATAACATGTTCTGTGGTGTGTCCCTTATTCTGCACTTGCACAAGGCCTTTCGTGGATTCCACATTGGTTTGGAGGGGTGCAACCTATGCTTTACACATGTTTTTCACTGTGGTATTCTGGCCAGGGACTGGGGTCGGGGTGTGTATATCCAGTGTGATTACTCTATGGTCTGGACTTACCAGTGAAGGATACACTTCTCATCTTGCCATCCAGTACACATGTTGCTGATTATCACATCCAGTATGCTTACCCCTCTTGTGGGAGTGGTACGTTGTTCCTGGGCATTTTGATTTATGGATTCTGGGAACATTTCTCCGACTGTGTTGGTGCTAGTATAATGCTCCCGGTGTATGTCTGGGTATTTTCAGTCATGCAATATAATGTGGTTTGGGGGGCTTGATATATTCATGTATTCCAACACAGGCCAGGTGCAGTTCCTGGTATTAGGACAGTAGTCTGCAGCAGGCTATATACTGGGAGGCGGTTTTAGCCATTGGTATTTGACTATGGCTACTCCATGCTGCTTCTTGTTATGGTACCAACATGGGGGTGTGGTTATCCTTGACATTTATTGCTAGTCACCCTCCTTTTGTGGCTTGTTCCATGCTTTGCAGCTGTACAGCACAGTATGAGGTGTGACCTGGTAGTGTTAGGGTGCTGATGTGAGCCTTGACCCAGTTCTCTATTACAGGACTGATATCTACATTCTCCATACTGTGTGCATTTGCATTGCACACATCTTGCTGTTTAGACTTCTGGCATTGGGTAGCATTACATCTAGGTTCCTATCCCTTGTGGTACCTATGAAGGTGGGTTTGTGATTTGAGACTTAGCTATTCAGGGCATGCTGTGGGTACTGAAACCTTTGCCAGTATCCATGGGGCATGGACTGATAGGTGCACGCCACCCCTAGCAGGTGGTGTATCATGTCATGCTCCGCATGTCTTCCCAGCCTGAAACACATTGGCTTCCCTTTGACTAACTGCATTACTTCAGCCAGTTATTACACTTGATCATCCCATTGTCACTTTGTGGCTTCATGCTTGGTGAGGGTGGATGTTAGGGTGCTCAGGTGTGCATATAGTGCATGGTGTTACATTACTTAACACATGGCATTCATGCCTCAGGTGGTGTAGCAGGGCTGCCTCTGTCGGATGTGCATATTACACTCCCTGTACATGTTTGTGAGCAGGTCATGTCATTTTAGGCATCCATGTTATTATTTGAGTGAGTCAGAGGGGGTATCATTCCCAGGGTTCCTACTGAGCTAGTGTATGTGCTATGGGCATACTGGGCACGCCTCCTTCTGCCTACTGGGGCAGGCTCAGGTTGTTCCTCCTCCGAGTCACGCTCTGCCTGTGATGGCCTTGGCAATGGTGGGGGGCTGTTTGGCCCAGCCCTATGCTGGTCCTGCTGCAGCTGTTTTCGCAAGATCATATTATGTAGCATAGCACATACCATGACAATTTGGGTACATGTAGTTGGAGTGTACTGCAAGGCTCCACCAGATGTGTCCAGACACCGGAACCGTGACTTGAGCAGCCCAAACACACGCTCTATTACATTACGTGTTTGTGCATGTGCCTCATTATGGCGTTCCTGTTCAGGTGTGTGTGCGTTTCTGATGGGTGTCATCAGACACCACTCCAATGCATAACCTGCATCCCCCACTAGGTATCCATGTGGGATGTCCCCATTGGCAAATGTCTGGTATAGCTGCGTTAAATGCCAGATGTGGGAATCATGGTAACTCCCAGGGCAGCCAGCACACACATTCATTATTATGCCCTGGGCATCACACATGACGTGGCAGTTGATGGAGGGGAAGCCCTTGCAGTTAATGTAGGCCCTACCCCGCTCACCGGCTGGTGCTTTGATGCGTATGTGCGTGCAGTCTATTGCACCCACTACCTCAGGGTATTCCGCTATTTGCTGGAAGAGACACATATTGCTGGCCAATACCTCATGGGCATTGGGGAAATATACATGATCACCGACATGTGCTGACATGGCATCCAGGAACTGGTGCAGTACCCTGGAGGCTGATGCCTGTGATATCCCCATCATATCACCAGTTGGTCTCTGGAAGGTACCTGTTGCTAGTATTCTTAGGCCAACACATACCTTGGTTTCCACTGGGATGGGTTCCCCTCTGTTGGTTCTGTGTGTGAGGCGTGGCCTGCACAGCTCAACTATTTGCTGCAGAAGCTCTCTGTCCACTCTATAGCACTCTACTCCAGCTCATGTAACCCGTGGTAGGTGACCCTGGGCCTGTACACTCTTCTCTGTCTCCTCACTGTGGGTTGTCTGGCACCATCTGCATTGTCACCACCCTCAGCAGGTCGCCTATGTCTCATTATGACAGCTATGGCAGCCCCTGACATTTCTGCTCTGAGTGAAGCTTTTTCAGTTTTCACTTCTATTAGCTTACTCCTGTCTTGCAGTGTCTCTTGAGAGAAACATCCTGCACTGCTGTTTGCAGAGTTTTAAGTGCTGGGCTGGGCTACTATTCTTCCTGTGTAATTGCCTGCTTCTAATTGTTTTCACCTGCTAGCTTCAGCAGTATTCCCTGCTAGCTTCCTACTAATTCTGTTGCTTCCTTTTTCCTTTCTGTTTCCTCAGGGGGGAGCAATGTGCATACCAGCAGAAACACGCTCACAGTGGCTTACACGTGCGCACATGTGCTTACACGGTTCAGAATCTACTTATTCGGGTTAAAACGCGTGCACACCCACGCAAAGAGTGTTACACATCTTCCAACAGCCTCCTACATGCTCAGCCTGCCCTACATGCGCACTCACCAGCGCAAACAGTATTAAACATCTACCAACACGCTCCCACATGCTCAGTCTGCCTTACACGCATGCACACTGCCCTACTCGCGCTTCATGGCGCACACATGTGCGCATGCACGCCCAGCAAGAAACTTTAGTGTAAGTAACAGTGTACACCTTCCATTTCTTGACTTTCCCAGACTTACCTTGTGGCACTCCTCTTTCCCTGATCTGTGTCTGTCATCTGTCATGTTACACTGACCTCCAATGAACTGCATTTCTTTCTACCATTCCCCCCTGTGATGTCACCTATTTCCTACTCTATTCCTCCCCCTTATGTATCTCTTACACTACTCAGACTGTGCTCATTTGCTATGTGACTGTGAGATTCAGTATCCTAACCCTCATTTACATGTTTACGGTGGCCATGTTGTTTTTGGTCTGCTGGTCCCTGCATTGTCATTCCATGTATTGCATAAAACCCACATTTGTGGGTTTATAACCTTCATTTTTTTGTTTTATACAGCGCAGCCCATTTGCGCGGGGCTGCGCTGGGTTTAAAAAAAATATATATTTTTATTATTTTTGCATCGGGTTACCTTGCCAATGGCCACATATTTGGCCATTGGCATGCTGCCTGACACATATGCACCCTTTATTTGGAGCTGACCTGGCTCCGTTGTGAAATTTGCAGAAACGTACTCAGTTGTCAACTGAGTACATTTCTGCAGCTAAAACATCTCTTAGACGTTCTGGTTTCTGCTTCATGGATCGTTAATATACCTCATTTGCATACCTTTTGGCTGCACGTGGGGTATTTAGCATGTCCACGCCCATTCCGTGTAAGAGACATTTTAGCTGGTCTCTTACACGGAGTTTAGGGCTGTTCCTGGATTGAGAGGCTTGCATGGAGTGTTACACGTCTCTTACACTCCGTGCAAGCCTTCGTGAATCCTGCCCAATGAGTTGTGCTGTATAAAATGGAAGAAACAAAACCATTTGAAACATATTTCTCCTCAGAAGAAGAAACTAGAGACAAAACATCCTTCATGCTTTCACAATTGTTCAGAATAAACTTTAACATATTAGCCCCTCAATTCAAAATTCTGAATATCAAATTTGCAGAATCGTAGTTTTTCTCTATACTTATCAATTATTTTCCCATCCTTGTCAGAAAGATAGAATTGGAACCAACTAAATGTTTAGCAGCATTAGGATTAACTTAAGGTACAGCTGCTGGGTCCGGTTTGTGATGTTTGAATAAAAACTTGAAAGAGTGAGGATCTTCATACAGTCTATTTGCCTTTTTAGTGACATCTGGATGACTATCAGGATAATTGCAGGTAGTGACACTTACACATGCGCATGTACATGCACACATATCTTCACTGGTGACAGCACTGGAGGAATGGATGAAGGTTTAGGAAATTTCATTTATAACAGCTCATAGTATTTTCTGAGGGACTGAGAAAACCTGTGTTCTTCTGCTGAAAAGACCGGCACATTCTTTTAACAGTTTAAGTGAATGAGACCCCCCCACACACACGCACTCTCATCACTTACACATACACATACATACAGGGAGAATCGGATACTGTGCTCTCTTCTGAATTTGAATCTGACATCTGAGGATCTGTCTCCTATCTTCCTGTCTACAGTCAGAATCTTGAATCTCTTCAGGAAAAGGAACATCCCTTTTTCTTTTACCAGAACCAGCTTTATAAGCAGGATCATTACCTGAATTCGACCTTGAGCCAGATGAGTAGGAGCAGACACATGTTTTGTTTTCTGTTTCTTTTTGACACGAAAAATGGGGACAACATAATTGTTAATGGAAATAGCTTCCAAGGGACGGGCACAAAATTCTCACTAAGCAGAGAAGACTTCCCTACTACTTGCCCCAGGGCTGAAAATAATAGCTCTCCCCTACCCACTGAGGGACTCCAACAGCCACAGAGAATGTGTCTAACCCCTGGGCTTATAGTGCCCATAGGTGCTACAACCACAGGCATCCAGGGTAAAAGATAATTTTCTGAAGAACAAGCTTTGGCCACAGCAGAGTCACCCTCTTGTAGCTGAGGCAAATTGCTAGCCTGCACTGGTGGCAAATTCTGTTTCTTTAACTTTTTCTTTTTGTAGCTAGAAGAAGGACCGAGCATGGGACTGGTAGTTTGTTTCATGATTAAGCCGAAAGTGGTGTTTGAGAAAACAATCAGCACAAACTGTTAAAAATTCAAAGTTATAAAAAGTAACTTTTTCTCAGCATTAATTAAAGTAAAAAGCACTTTAATATACTTTGCCAACCCCAACATTTGAAATCGACAGTTTCTCCACAGAAAGAAAAAATGTTTTTCAACTACTTTTAACAAATTTCCAACTGAAAGGAAAAAAGTATGCCCCTGCTTAAAAGTAAAGGCCTGTCTCATGACAGTCCATTAAAACACTAACCCCTAGATATAAAACATATTTCCTAACCAGTCAAATACAATTAAATAATGAATTTAAAATACAGAAGGGTTTTCCCCAAAGTCTTCATGGAACACATGCTTTGGTGGCAGGAAAGGCTGCGGGTATTGGGGCTCAAACCTGTGTTTTAGATAGCTTAGTTCAAACTGCCTAATGGTTTGATTATGTAGAAGGAGCCCTGAAGCTTTGGAAGCTCTCTGGTTGTTATATCCTTGTCAGGATATAACTCATATATCCAAGGATCATGCAGCAGAGATCAATATTATGAATATTATGTTTTAAATCTCTCTCTCTGATATACTTAGAAAGTTGTATTAGTAACCATTTTCTGAAGAATACAAAGTCTGAAATTCACAAGGCTGACATTTTTAAGTGACTGTAATCCAACAATTTGCATGAAAGCCATAAATTTTACAAGGAACTGACCAAAATAATTTTCAGTTTCTTTACTCAAGAATTCTGGACAAACACAATAATAATTGAAGGGGGCAAAACAGATGCTTTCTTTAATCTATTTGTTAACCAGCTAAACTCACTGGAAGAAAGTGTCCTTTTTCAGTGGTGACCCTGGAGTAGTGTCTGAGTGACTTGCTTAGAGTCGGTCTACAGGCAAATATTTTGCAGCATAAATAGTACATATTGGAGGGATGTATATGTATCACACATAGAAAGACTGAAAGCTCTGTCACTGTATTCTGTCTCCTACAGGTTGCTAAGAGATGACCTGTGCCTGGCTTACAGGGCAGTCTCAGACCTGGCCCTGATGGAAATATTACACTTCATAAATCAAAGTACAAGAAGGTCACTTGCTCCAGGGATCTTGCCCTAGCGTCTGACATGAACAGGCCATACTGTAGAGATGGATACATCTCCCAGAGACTGCCACTTTTCTGGAACAGGCTTCCACTTCATGTGAAACAGAGCCCCACTCTGACCCTCTTCAAAAGCAACCTAGATCAATGAATGGGTGACCAAAGATTCACTCCTGGGGTGGTGCCCTGTCCCTTCTAGGTAGAGGAAGTCAGTATTAACTACCATAGATCCTTACCTCTGCGAACTTCATTCACCTAAACACTGACATTTTGTGCAACTCAGGATACATATGACTAGGTTTGTAAGTGCTAGCTTAGTTACCTCCTATGAACCTATGAACATAGAATACTACTTCTTTGAAATCATCTTGCTCTCCATGAAAAAGCAAAGCACTTTTCTTGCACTACTCAAACAATCTGGATGAATGGATAACTGCAAATCCACCTCTAATTTAGCACTTGTGTGTCTCATGAATAGGGGCAACATGTAAATGTTCAGCTCATCTTTGGGTTATTTGTAATTAAAATATAAGAGCTAAAAACTTCATGGGAATGTATGGATAGGCTTCTAAAGATCCTCATTAATCAACAGTCTAGTAAATACCCATGAACCTGTGGAAGTTGGTGGAATTCAAATTCTGTACTTTGACTCCAGGAAGCAATTCATTAACAGCTTAAGAGACTTAAGTGCTAGACAACTCTAATTGACTTAAAAGCTTAACGGGACAACAAGTGCATTGCATGACCATGTATTTTCCAAACAATGAGAGCTCTAATAATCTTTAGAAAAGGGAAGGAGCAAACTACATGGGATAAAATGGGAGTTGTGGGAACAATATATGCAGAACAGGAATGAGGTTTAAGAGGCATGATTTGAATAAGCCATGTAGTGCTTAACTGACAATGACTGGGTGCTTTATATGTGATGTGTAATGTTTGCAACTACAGTTTCAATGGTATCTGTGATGTAAACTGTTTGCAACTAAAATGGTATCATTTTGTATGTTTTTCATGTATATAAATGTAAGATTATCTTTGTCATATGTGAACATTTAGTAAAGATGTTTGGGAAAAAAATCCTAAGAAGCTAAGGGAAGTTTGGCAGTTGGCATGGATAATTAAGGCTTATAATAATTAAGAGGTGTCTGAAGGGAACAGGTTTGATTCTGTCTACCTCCAACTGCATGACCGCAAGCAAGTCACTTTACCAGAAACGTCAGTCTGGTTCATTTTACACACACACACACACACACACACACAC
The DNA here is from genome assembly GCF_019279795.1 of Protopterus annectens. Lineage (NCBI taxonomy): Eukaryota > Metazoa > Chordata > Ceratodontiformes > Protopteridae > Protopterus > Protopterus annectens. The sequence continues at coordinate 1,171,949,228 of NC_056741.1, read as the reverse complement.
ACACACACACACAAAACAGTATATACATTCCTCAACTGCATAAAAAAGTAGCAGAAGAGACATCACTGCTTAATGTACTTCTATCTACTGAGTAAAACATGTAGTAAAAGAGATCACAATAAATACATCCTCCTAACTGGTGCTGCTTAATATAATGGTAGTGTTTTATATTTCTCCTGACTGTTTAAAAAGACATCTGAGAGCCTTTTCAAAAGTACTTCTCTTTACTACAGTCTAACAAAAAAATGCAGTTGTATAAAGAGTCAATACTTAGAAGTGACACACACTTTCACACAAGGAGCATGTGCTCCAGTGTGCCTCCTCTACCCCTACCACTGGTTAACTGGGTCTTGCAAACCATGTGTGAGTATCCAAAACTGGTGATTATGCCGAGAGGGGATAGTTGTAATGTCTTCTCAGTACAAAATATGGGATATGGTGTTAAACATGTAGGAAGTGGGACTTGTGCAATTCTCACAATAATTTTGAAAAGCAATTGATTATTTTAGATAGTTATCATAAAACTAATTACCAGTTACTTCTGAATATAATACTGCAACCTTAAACACTGGAAATTAGCTCCACATCTGGGAGGCTCACTGAGTGGTAAAACATGGGTTGTGCTCAAAGAATGGTGGTTTCTGGAGTCAGGTGGACCAGATGAGACCTTGTGTGGATGTGTCCTGATGGAAGTTCAGTCAAAAAGTTTATTGTGAAGCTGAATGAAAGGCCTAAGAAAAACCTACCACAATGACTGCTATTTTGCAGCCTGCTGCTGGAAGGGCTGAGTCTGTGAAAAGTAGACCTAGTGGGGTTTTCTTTTATAGGTTCATAGGTTCATAGGTAGGTACTAGGCTATTGGTCCTAGGGCCTATATAAGCCTAGCCAAAGGTACCCTGGCTTTTGCCACCCAAGAAAATAATTTTCCTGTGCCACTGTCGAGCAGAGCCACAGAAGTGATCCTCGGGGTGAATTTCCTATCTCCCATCCAATAATCAAGATTTTTCTTGAACAGTGCTAATGAGGAGCTTTGTTTGATATAGATAGGTAGTTTGTTCCAGAGTATGGAAGTCTCTTGGACAGAAATCTATCCCTCCAGCATGTTCTGTTTATTGTGGTGATGAGGTTTAGGTCCCTAGAGCGTGTAGCTTGTAGGGATTGGGATTTCTTTAAGTGGAGCATGTCTAAAAGCTCTGCGTTTGACATAGCTTTGTGTGTTAGGCAGAGATCGCCTCTGAGTAGGCAATATGCAACGGAGTACAGCTGTAGTTTTTTGAGACGGTCTACATAGGGCATCTCTTTGAGGCCGGTAATCCTCTTTGTGAGGTATTTCTGTGGCCTTTCCAGTTGTTGTAGATGTCTTGTGAGGTACATACCAAAAGGGGCATTGTACTCTATAATGGGTCTAATGAGTGACGAGTAGAGGGGAACAATGACCTCTTTTTTTCCTGGATGAGAAACCTTTTGTGATGAGATGTTCCACATAGAAGGATTTCCTGACTACTGTGGCTATGTGATTATCAAAGGAGAGACTACTGTTCACCTGTGTCCCAAAGTCTCTTATCACACTTTCAGTGTTAAGTAGACTACCACCTATGTGGTAGTTCAACTGAGTTTTTACCAAAAGGAATGACAATGCACTTTTTGGCATTGAGCTTGAGGCCATGGCTTTGACACCAGGCATCTGTCTCAGCAAGGCCCTTTTGTAGGATGCCCACATCTTTTGGAGTTTTGATTATGGCTCCTAGTTTTCAGTCATCTGCGAACTTTGTTAGCCAAAGACCTTCTGTGTTGGCCTGTACTTCAGAGGAGTAGATACCAAACAGGAGAGGACCCAGGACTGAACCCTGTGGTACTCCACTTGTCACTGGTCTGAAGCTGGATTTAGAGTCTGCTACTTTCACAGTGTGGGTTCTGTCACTGAGCCAGTTGGCAACCCATCTTGTGACATAGGGATTTATACCTAGTTTAGTGAGTTTATCTATAATTCCAGAGTGGGGGATGGTGTCAAAAGCCTTGGCGAGATCTAGATAGGCTGTGTGAACCACCTTACCCTCATCTACGACTTTGGTGACTGCTTCAAATAAGTCTATCAGGTTTAGGAGACATAATCTGCCTTTTACAAACCCGAACTGGGTGGGGTCCTGAGTTTGGAGATTACCAATGTCATTGTTTATAACTTCCATGATAATACGCTCCATAGCCTTGCAGACCAGGCTTGTTAGGCTAATGGGGCAGTAGTTTTTGTGGTCTGTGGTGGCTCCCCCTTTGTGGAGTGGGATAACTGTCACTGTGCGCCATTCAGTGGGCACATAGCCTGAGGTGAGGCTATGATTGAACATGGTACTTAGGTGGGGTGCTATTTCGTTCTGTAGTCCATGTAGAACACAGCCTGGGATGTCATCAGGTCCCATGGATGCTGTGTTCTTGGCTTTGGATAGTGTGTTTTTTACCTGTGCAGCCGTGATTACAGGAACTTTGCTTTCTTCTGGTATAGAGATGGGCCCTTTAGGGGATTACAGAGGGGTAAAGTTAGCACTGAACCTATCTGCCAGGATGTCGGCAATATCCATTGGTTCTGTATATTTAGTGCCATTGTGCTGTAACTCAGAGCAGATCTGAGTGTTGCCATTAAGATTCTTGACATAGCTATAGAATGCTTTGTGGTTGTCTTTAGATTCAGTGGCGATTTTGTTTTCATAATTAGCTTTGGAGGATTTTATGAGGGATCTCAGCTACTTACTGAAGCTGACCAGGGAGTTTCTCCAGTCATGGGATTTTACTCTTTTTTGCAACAGTTTCTTTCTTCTGTTGTAGAGTTTGTTTATGGCAGGGGACCACCAGATTGGCTTCCTTTTTTTGGAGGATAGCATCTTGATTCTGTTAGGAATTGCATGATCCATGCACTGATGTAAGTGCTTACAAAGTGCATTTGTGTAGGATTCAGCAGTCATACCTCTATTGTCCGTCAGCATGGGTGTCGTGAAGTTTGCCACTTCTGTCTTAAGAAGCGTGAAGTTGGCTTTGGAGAAATTTTTTACTGTGGTTTCCCTAATGGGGGGTGGGGGAGGGATGTGGATGTCTAGGGTGATTAGCTTATGGTCGGATCTGACCAACGAGGAATTGACCTCTGGTGTGGAGCACCGGTTGCCCATGTTGGTAATAACCAGGTCTAGGATATTGCTGCCCCTGGTGGGGGTGTGGATAAGTTGATCCATGGCATTGGAATTTATGAATTCCAGAAAACGTTGAGCACAAGAGTTGGTACATGAGTAGTTTTCCCAGTTAATGGTAGGGTAGTTGAAATCGCCCATTATTGGGTGTTAGGTTGTACCCTAATATTTTCCAGTGTATTAAGAAATGAGGAGTGGGGATCCTGGGGCATGGTGGGGGATCTGTAGCAAGCTGCAGTTTGGATTGCAGTCTTGCCCAGAGTTAGTTGCACTTGGATAATCTCGGATGCATTATGCTGAGCAACTAGCCTGGAGGTGTGGATATCCTTAATGAATATGGATACGCCTCCGCCTTTAGTGTTTTGGTCCAGGTTAGGTGGCCGAAAGGTGTGGTATGAATTATAGCCTGGTAATGCAGGGATACTCTCTGGAGCCTTGAATCAGGTCTCTGTCACTGCACAGATGTCGATGTTCTCCATTTTAAGGAGTGCCTCGAGAGAGTGCATTTTGAGGTTTAGACTTCTAGCATTGAATAGCAATACCCTCAGATTATTCTTGCCTGTACCTGTTAGGGTGGTGAATTTGTCATTTGAACCTTGCCTAAAAAAGGCACTATAGGGGTGGCTAGAGCCTTAGCCAGTATCCGGAATCCCAGGGGCGGCAGATGCAGGCCATCTCTGGCAAAGCATCATGGCTTGTCGATCATGTCATCCCAGGCAGACAGGTACTGGATCCCCATAGAATGACACCAGAAGCTTAGCCAATTGTTGAAGTCAATCATTTTGTCCTTGTACTGTGGTATAATTCTGGGTGATGGCAGGATGCTACTCAGGGCTAGGGTCATACCTGCCTGGGCTACAAGATCGGACAGCTCCTCCATGTCCCTTTTCATGGAGTCCAAGGAGGTACGTCTCAGGTCATTCACACCAACATGGACAATGACAGAGTCATATTTGTACTTGTTGTGGAGTGACCTGAGTGCATGCATTATGTGGCGGATCCTGGCACCCGATAGGCAGCTGACAGTAACTTTTTCCTTGTTTAGCCTGGTGAGTGGAACATCAGTGTGCCTGACTATAGAGTCACCTATGACTAGAGTGTTGGGTACGTTATTATGCCTTATGGGCTGTAGTTGAGTGGCACACTGAGTTTGTGGGCTATGTGTCATTTGGGTTGTGTTGGGGGGTGGAGGTTGCTTGCGTTTCTGCTTTGGAGGTCCCTTTTGCTTGGGCAGGTTTTTACTGAGAGCCTCCGCAAATGTAGGTGTGTGTTTTGTTTTTCTATGTGTGTGTTTTGGTGGTGTAGGTTTTGAGGAACTATGTGCTGAATGTGGTGTGGTGCAAGTGTTTATCTTCTCCGCTTGACTGTCTAGTCCAGTCTTGGTTGAAGAGAGCTTTGCTTCCAGTTTGGCTATATAAGTGCATCTCTCACAGGTTGTAGTGTTGGGTGGTAGGAGGAGCGGGTTCTCTCTGTACATGAGGCTATTACTGCATTGCCCCAAGATGCCCAGATTCATCAGGTAGACAGGAGAAAACACCGGGGGCTGACCCTTAGACATGCCTGGATAGGTGCTTATTTGTTAAGTACTAGAAACTGTTTTCCTCTAGACAGTGAGGAAAGTTGAGTGCTGTAGTAATTTGTAGCTTATTTAGTGCTTACAATAAGTTCTGAACAAGTGCTGAAACAAAAAACTGTCTAGTTCTAAGAAACAAAATTAAGCTAGAAGGCTTCCCTCCAACACAGAAAGGTTTGGGCCCTAGAAGCCTACAAATAGTCCTGGACACAGCAAATCTATATACAGGCTAGACTACCCACAGGAAAGGCAGGAAACAAGCTTAGAAAAAGTTTTTTTTTTCTTAGTAGAAAGAGAGAAAGGAGTAGCAGAGACTAAGCTGATTGGCCTTCTCAAATGTTCTCCCTGTACTGGGTAGAATGAGGTAATGACACTAGACTGGGAGGAGGGTCCCAGATCAAATTTACACTAGGGGCGGGCAACTGCAAAGCCACCAACTATAAAAACACTATACCAACAGGGAGAGAGGGTGGGAAACAAACTTCAGAAATGTTTCTCACAGCTGAAAAGCAGCAGTGAGCCTTTAAATGAAATTTTTAAACAGCTAAATGAGCCTCTAGAAAAAAGAGTTTAACTGCAACAAGTTATCAAAAACAAACAACCCAACAGATGCTTAATAAAAGTGGACAATTTCCAGTTAATACCTCACACACAGTGAAACTAGCTAGAAAAATACACAGTACACAAAGTGCTATAAATAACAAAGAAATAAAGAACAAAATAAACAAAAAACAGGATACTTAATGTTATATATTATAGCTCTGAGTTTGCTCAGTGTCCTTCCTTCGATTAGCTCAATGTGAAATGGCAGAACACTCACAACTGAACTTCTTAGGTAACAGAGAGTTGAAACCTGAGACAGCTTTTAAGAAAGAAATCTCAAAAGAACCAATGAGATGCTTAGTCTAAGCTGTAGTCCAGGTGACCTCAGTCAGCCAATCACCTCAAACAATTCTCTCTCACTGAAATGCCTGATGGCTTTGGCTAAACCAAGATGTCCCTGAATATGTGCTCAGACTGAAACATGCTTATAGGTTATTCTATTTATTGCAAATATTTCTGAGGATACCTCAAAACACGGAAGTGGGCCGTATTTTAAATGTTCTGTTTCAATAACTGTAGTGTTGTTGCCTTAGAGAAAAAGGTTCTCTGGTTTGATTCTCGACTGGGGTGCCTTCTCTACAGAGTCTGCATGCTATCCTTGTGTTTACATGGGGTTTCTCTGGGGGCTCTGATTTTCTCTTTTATTCTAGCATTGTGAACACTAACTCTAGGTGACTGTCACTATTGATGTGTCACTCCAACCCCATGTACAAAAAGTGGAAAAGCAGGGTGTTGATGCACGTATAGATGGATGGGTTTATTTAATATGTCTGCATTCAGTGTGTATTGAAGACTTGAATATATATCAACATGTATAGAGTGCCATGTATCTTTTTAACTACCTTCTGTTCAAAGTAGTAAAACTAGGACACTATCCACATCTGTGCTCTAAATTACCATTTAAGGAACAAAATTGTCTCTTAAGATATATCCAGTCTACTGGCATTGCACTAAACAGACTGCCCTTCAAGAATAAACTAGGAGAAAGAGCTTTAACTCTACTAGAACCTGCCTCATAGAATCATTTACCTGCTGAAATGTAATTAGTAACTACAATGAAAGGTTTCAAGAAAGTACTATGCATGTATCTTGTTGAGGAAAGCATCTGCAATTGCTACAGGGGCAATTGACAGCCTACAATCAAAATTCAATTGTATTTAAAACACACATAATCTGTACAAACTGTAATAGCTTTCATTGTGTGAAAATAGCAATTTGTACATAGTGCAACTTATAACTTTATTGCCTTTGTATTGAGACACACTGGGCAGGATTCACGAAGGCTTGCACGGAGTCTAAGAGTAGTGTAAGACTCCATGCAGCCTTCGCGATCCAGGAACAGCCCAAAGTCCGTGTAAGAGACCAGCTAAAACGTCTCTTACACGGAGTGGGCGTGGATAAGCTAATCACCTCACTTGCAGCCGAATAGCATGCAAATGAGGTTGATTAGCAATCCAGGAAGCCCAAAACAGCCCGTGTAAGAGCCGTTTTAGCTGCAGAAATGTACTCAGTTGACAACTGAGTACGTTTCTGCAAAATTCACAATGGAGCCATGTCAGCTCCAAATAAAGGGTGCATATGTGTCAGGCAGCATGCCAATGGCCAAATATGTGGCCATTTGGCAAGGTAACCTGAAGCAAACAGGCTGCACTGTATAAAACATAAAAATGAAGGTTATAAACCGACAAATGTGGGTTTTATGCAATACATGGATTTACAATGCAGGGACCAGCAGACCAAAAACAACATGGCCACCGTTTAGTGGTTGCTAAGGGGGGAAGCTGAGTCTAAGAGATGTAACTAAGCATTAGTAGGCAATCTGATGCAAATGAGTGTTAGGATACTGAATTCCACTGTCACATAGCAAATGAGCACAATCTGAGTAGTGTAAGAGTTACAGAATGGGGAGGAACAGAGTAGGAGATAGGTGACATCACAGGGGGGAATGGCAGAAAGAAATGCAGTTCATTGGAGGTGAAAGTTACATGATAGATGTCAGACACATATCATGGAAAGAGGAGTGCCACAACATAAGCATGGGAAAGTCAAGAAATGGAAGGTGTACACTGTTGCCTACACCAAAGTTTCTTGCTGGGCGTGCATGCGCACGTGTGCGCGCCATGAAGTGCGAGTAAGACAGTGTGCACGCGTGTAAGGCAGACTGAGCATGTGGGAGCATGTTGGGAGATGTTTGACACTGCGCGGGTGTGCGCGCGTTTTAACCTGAATAAGCAGATTCTGAACCGTGTAAGCATGTGTGCGTGTGTGTAAGCCACTGTGAGTGTGTTTCTGCTGGTATACACGCTGCTCCCCCCTGAGGAAACAGAAAGGAAAAAGGAAGCAACAGAATTAGTAGGAAGCTAGCAGGGAATACTGTTGGAGCTAGCAGGTGAAAACAATTAGAAGCAGGCAATTACACAGGCAGAATAGTAGCTCAGCCTAACACTTAAAAATCTGCAAACAGCAGTGCAAGATGTTTCTCTCAAGAGACACTGCAAGACAGGAGTAAGCTATTAGAAGTGAAAACTGAAAAAGCTGAACTCAGAGCAGAAATGTTAGGGGCTGCCATAGCTGTCATAATGAGACATAGGCGACTTGCTCATGGTGGTGACAATGCAGATGGTGCCAGACAACCCACAGTGAGGAGACGGAGAAGAGTGTACAGGCCCAGGGTCACCTACCATGGGTTACATGAGCTGGAGATAGTAGAGCGCTATAGAGTGGACAGAGACCTCCTGCAGCAAATAGTGGAGCTGTGCAGGCCACGCCTCACACACGGAACCAACAGAGGGGAGCCCATCCCAGTGGAAACCAAGGTATGTGTTTGCCTAAGAATACTAACAACAGGTACCTTCCAGAGACCAACTGGTGATATGATGGGGATATCACAGGCATCAGCCTCCAGGGTACTGCACCAGTTCCTGGATGCCATTTCAGCACATGTCGGTGATTATGTATATTTCCCCAATGCCCGTGAGGTATTGGCCAGCAATATGCGTCTCTTCCAGCAAATAGCGGAATACCCTGAGGTAGTGCGTGCAATAGACTGCACGCGCATACACATCAAAGCACCAGCCGGTGAGTGGGGTAGGGCCTACATTAACCACAAGGGCTTCCCCTCCATCAACTGCCAGGTCGTGTGTGATGCTCAGGGCATAATAATGAATGTGTGTGCTGGCTGCCCTGGGAGCTACCATGATTCTCACATCTGGCATTTGACGCAGCTGTACCAGACATTTGCCAATGAGGACATTCCACACGGACACCTAGTGGGGGATGCAGGTTATGCACTGGAGCCGTGGCTGATGACACCCATCAGAAACGCACACACACCTGAACAGGAACACCATAATGAGGCACACGCACAAACACGTAATGTAATAGAGCGTGTGTTTGGGCTGCTCAAGTCAGGGTTCCGGTGTCTGGACACATCTGGTGGAGCCTTGCAGTACACACCAACTATGTGTACCCAAATTGTCATGGTATGTGCTATGCTACATAATATGATCTTGCGAAAACAGTTGCAGCAGGACCAGCATAGGTCTGGGCCAAACAGCCCCCCACCATTGCCAAGGCCATCACAGGCAGAGCGTGACTCGGAGGAGGAACAACCTGAGCCTGCCCCAGTAGGCAGAAAGAAGGAGGCGTGCCCAGTATGCCCTGGCCTTGGCAAAGAGGCAATGCATAGCACATACACTGGCTCAGTAGGAACCCTGGGAATGATACCCCCTCTGACTCCCTCAAATAATAACAGGGATACCTAAAATGACATGACCTGCTCACAAACATGTACAGGGAGTGTAATATGTGCATCGAACAGAGGCAGCCCTGCTGCACCACCTGAGGCATGAATGCCATGTGTTAAGTAATGTAACACCATGTACTATATGCACACCTGAGGACCCTGACTAACATCCTACCCTCACCAAGCATCATGCCACAATATGACAATGAGATGATCAAGTGCAATAATTGGCTGAAGTATCGCAGTTAGTCAAAGGGGATCCAATTTGTGCCAGCCTGGGATGACATGCTGAGCATGACATGATGCTCCACCTGCTAGGACTGGCGTGCACCTATCAGTGCAGGCCGTATGGATACTGGCAAAGGCTGTTGTTACCCACAGCATGCCCTGAGTAGGTAAGGTTCAAAACACAAACCTACCTCCATAGGTATCAGAAGGGATAAGAACCTAGATGTAATGCTACCCAATGCCAGAAGTAGAAACAGCAGGATGCATGCAGTCTAAACTCACCCAGTATGGAGAATGTTGATATCTGTGCTGTAACAGAAAACTGGGTCAAGACTCACAACAGCACCCTAACACTACCAGGTTACACCTCATACTGTGCTGTACAGCCTCAAAACATGGAACAAGCTACAAAAGGAGGGTGACTAGCAATAATTGTCAAGGATAACCACACCCCCATGTTGGTCCCACAACAAGAAGCAGCATGGACTAGCCATGGTCAAGTAACAGTGGCTAAAACTGTCCCCCAGTTTATAGCCTGCTACAGACTACCGTCCCAACACCAGGCACTGCACCTGGCCTATGCTGGGATACATGAATATATCAAGTCCTCCAAACCACATTATATTGGGTGACTGAAAATACCCAGACATAGACTGGGAGCATTATACTAGCCCCAACACTGTAGGACAAAAGTTCATTGAATCCATAAACCAAAATGCCCAGGAACAACGTACCACTCCCACAAGAGGGGTAAGCATACTGGATGTGATAATCAGCAGCATGGGGACTGGATGTCAAGACGAGCGAGAAGTGTATTGCTCACTGGTAAAACCAGACCATAGAGTAATCACACTGGATATACAAATCCTGACCACAGTCCCTGGCCAGAAAACCACAGTGAAAAACATGTGTAAAGCAATATTTGCACTCCTCCAAACTGATGTGGAATCCATTAAAGGTCCTGTGCAGGTGCAAAATATGGGCCACACCTCAGAACCTGTAATACAGCCATTCCATGAACACTGCCAAGAATGCTTGGATTATGCAATCCTAAATTAAAACAAGACACAATGCCATACACACAGGCATCTGGCAAGGTGGACACCAGCCATAACCAAACCATGCAAGAGAATGAGGAAGCTACTACATGATAGAGCAAACATAAAAAATGAAGTAATCACTGATCAGTAGAATGGCAATAAAATATGTCCACACATACAATCCACTAAGGCCAGCCACAAGTTGAATCTGTGAATCTTGAGGCAATGTTACACCTGCCCCAAGTACACAGACAACCCCCAACTCCCCCCAAGAAATACAAATATATGTGAGAGATGCAACCATCTATCCAAACTGGAGGCTGAGCTCCCTCAACTCAGTACTCCCAAAACTAGTCAGGAGGAGAAGGTAACCACACACACCACAAACCCAGTCCCACATAGACCTATCACAACTGCAAACCAAAGACATAAACACAGAAAAACATTCCCGGAGGCCCGGATCACAAACACACCATACCAACAGAGGCCTTCAAAGCAGACACCCAATCAAACAACCTCCAAACATAGCACATGCAACACATAGTACACAAAGCTGGTGTGCCAAACAGTCACAGGCCAGAAGGAGAAACAACATGCCTGATACAGTTGTAATAGGTGACTCCATAGCGAGACACACTGCTGTCCTGCACACCAGACTGAACAAGGGAAAGGGTACAGTAAGCTGCCTGTAGGCTGCCACAATACGCCACATAACACAAGTATGCAGGTCACCCTAAAGCAAGTAGAAATATGATGCAGTCATAGTCCATGCTGTTGTGAATGACCTGAGATGTACCTCCCCGGACTACATGAAAAGAGACATAGATGAGCTCTCTGATTATGTAGTCCAGGCTGGTATGACACTAACCGTTTGCAGCATCCTACCCTCACCAAGAATGATGCCACAGTACAAACACGGAATGATCAGTTATAACAAGTGGCACAATTACTGGTGTCATTCCAAGGGGATCCAATGTCTGTCTGCTTGGGATGTCATGCTTGACAAGCCACGCAGCTGTTCCAGGGATGGCTTGCACCTGTTACCCCTGGGCGTCTGGATATTGGATAAGGCTTTTGCCACCTCCATAGAGCCTTTCGTAGGCAAGGATGAAAAGACTAACCCACCACCCTACAAAACATAAGTGGAAAGAAACATAAGGGTAATGCTGACCAATGCCAGATGTGTAAACCCCAATATGCATGCTCCAGAGGCCATCCCCAGTATGGAGAACATCGATGTCTGTGCAGTGACAGAAACCTGCTGCAAGCCTCCTGACAGCACACCAGCACTACCAGGTTATACCACATATCATGCTTCATGGCCCCAAAACCTGGAACAAAACATAAAAGGAGGGTGAGTATCCATATTCAGCACAGACACCCATACGTCCAGGTAACTGACAATGCACAAGGCATTGGAGTCCACCCATGTGCAACTAACCGTAGGCAAGACTGCTGTACAGTCTGTAGCATGCTACAGACCACACCCTCACACACAGGAACCCCACCCAGCCGTCCTGAAGACACTGGACAGTATGAATGTCCCACCAAATACCAAACAAGGTACTCACAAATTACCACATAGGTGGTAAACCATTATGTATGGAAGGAGTAATCAGGGACCTAGGGACACAAGTGGACAGTAACCTGTTATGTGACACTCACATTGCCAATGTGGCTAGGAAGACTGTCTACATTGGACACCGTATAATGAAAGGATTCACATCTACATCAGCAGAGGTCATTGTGCCCCTATATTGTTCTCTTATCACACCCATAATCTAGTACAATGCCTCATATGGGATGTATCTTACCTGACACGTGCAGCAGTTAGAAAGACCTCAAAGGTACCTCACCAAGAAGATAAATGGTCTCAAACATATGTCATATGCTGCTTGTCTGTAGACACCCCAGCTGAATGCAGTCACATACTGCCTACACAGAGGCATTGCATGCCTGTTGTACAAGGCCATGTCCAACACAGGAGTAATGGACATGCTCCACCCCAGAAAACTCAAAGCCATCGGAGCTGTGAGAGTGAGAGATGTCAACCTCAACACATAATGAAATAGGATGTGCTGGAGGGACAGATACATAACCCAGAGGCTCCCCACACCCTAGAACAGAATCCCACTCCATGTTAGGCAGAGCCCCTCACTGACACTCTTCAACAGGAATATTGCCAAGTGGATGGATGATCGTAGAGTTACACTGGAGGTCTTCACTGTGTCATGTCCAGACAGAGGCACAGCAAAGCAAATCATAAATGGCCATAATATTCACATAGCAAGGGGTAGCGAAGGCCACACACACTCTGGCTAGGCTTACAAATGCCCTAGGGTGGATAGCCTAGTATGAACCTATGAACCTATGAGGATACAACTTGTACAGGACACTAAGGATAATCCCAAGGCTTCCACAACTGATGGTAGGAACCGTGTTGGGAATTCACAGATATGATCTGAATCACACAAATATTACAAACAACATACCAAACACACACACATATTGCCAACATACATCCTGACAGGTGCAGTGCAACCCCCCCAGAATGCAAAATATCTATCCCAGCAGACTGCTGGCCCCCTGACATTGCAGGTGCTGAGGTAACAGCCAGCATCTACAAAGCAAAACACACAGCAGCAATGGTATGAGATGGTGTCCTGGGCTGAGTCCAACATGGACTCCAAGAAGAATGGAATGCCAAATCACACTACTGCTCAATGTCAGCCTTACCACAGGATATGTACCCAAAGAGCAGTGTACAACAACAGTGGTCCTTCTCAAGAAAGGTGTTGCCTGAATGAATACTGAAAACTACCACCCCAGAATCCTGAGAAGCTCGGTCTGCACAGCTATGGAAAGGATCAGCATGTACCGCAGACATAAAGATATTGGCGACCTACTGACACCGGACCCTACCCAGTGTGGTTTTCTTAAGTGCAGATCCTGCCCCTCAACATGTTTGACTCATATGAAACAGTCATTAAGGTCATTGATGAGGGCAATGTGGTCCACACAGCATAGCTGGACCTTGCAAAGGCTTCTATACAATATCCTACGTGTTCATTATAGATATGCTCACCAGCTTAAATATAAACCCCTATGTCAGTAGAGGGGTTGCAAACCAGACCAAGGACAGAACTGTCATGGTCAGACATGCTGCAGCCATGTCAGACTACAAACCAGATATAACTGGCATCCCACAAGGCTTGGTCCTGGGACCTCCCTCATCTGGTATATATGTCCCATAGGTACAGACCAACATGGAAGGACTGTGTCTGAACATGTTTGCAGAGGACTACAAACTGCTCACCATATGTGACCCTCCAGCTGACACAAGCATCCCACAAAAGGGCCACATAGGAACAGACAACTGGTGCCATAGCCATGTCAGCAAGCTAATTGCAGAAAAGTGTATAGTCAACCCCCGTGGATATACAGTAAGTGCCCACCAATTACCACATAGGTGTTAACCCATTACGTACTTAAGATGTAATGAGAGACCTGGGGACACAAGGTGATAGATATCCTGCATTGGACAAACATGTGGCTGTAGTGTTTACAGAAACATACCATATACCCACCTAATCATGAAGGTTGTCAGATCTAGATAAAGGGAGGTCATTGTGGCTCTGCAGTCATCCTTCATCAGCGTTACAATTGACTACAATAGCCCCTGTGGGATGTACCTCAGCAGACACCTCCATCAACTTTAAAGTCCCCAACAGTACCTCACCAGGAGTATCAAAGAGCTTGAACAGATGCCATGTGTTGCCTGATTAAACAAACTGCAGCTACACACACTGCCATACTGCCCACCCAGAGGCAAGCTGTGCCTGACGTATAAAGCCATGTCCAAGCTGGTATCAATAAACATGCTGCACCTTGTACAATCTGAATGGCAGTGAGCTATGCACATGAGAGACCTGAACCCCAGCACTGACATACATAGGACAAGCTGTACTGCATGACCCATAACATAGAAGCCACCCCCACCCATGAGTAAACTCCCAGTACAGGCTATCCATAAAGTCACTCATCGATTCTCCTCAAGAGGAATCTTGATGAGTGGATGGGAGATGGTAGGTTTACCCTGGGTATCACTGTTATGTCACAGGTAGACAGAGGCACAGTATACTAACCATGACATATGTCATGGCAAACTCCACTTACAATGTGTGTCAAAGGACAAACACATTCTCCGACTAGCATTAGAAATGGCCTAGGGCACATCGCTAGTGTTTGCAAATGTACACCTATGTTGTGGAATACACTACCAATGTTGGACAAGCCTGGTTTAAGTAGTTCATATCTGAACATAATGCAACATGGTCAGATGTGCACAACTGGCCCCTAACCAGGCTGTTGTGCTCACTATGGAAATGTAAAGCAGTGATAGGACTAAAGCCCAGGATACTGTCCACCACAGTCAAAGTACTGAACCAGTACACTATACAGTACTACAGTGTTAGGTCAGTATGAAAGGATGTTGACAACTGTATGCAAAGTATCCCATGCAAACCCTGCAGGCACAGTATAATCCCTGTTGTGTTCACACACAAAGCAGTTGGACAGTAACTACACAACATGACACACAACACACAACCATAAATGGGAGATTTTTGTTGAAGTTCACACTCATTCACAAATGTGGTGGTCTGCAGAGTTCAATATATGGAAAGCTCACACTGGGCATGCTCACACACTTTGATAAATGAGACATATGTCAGACAACATGCCATGGGAAGGCTGAACTTGGCATGCTCACACACTTAGGCCAAATATCAGTTTAGCAGTTGGACACACATATCTGGTATTTGTACGTGTTATTCCAGGAACCAACCACATTACAGCAATCTGCCCAGTGCACACAGTTAAATGACTACAGAGACATACGTGATATAGTGGATCCCTCCCATATGCAAACATCTTCCACAGACACACAAGTTGTTCATACAAACAGGGAATGCTATGGCAATAAAGACCTGCAAACAGTCTATCAGCAACAAATAATGTGCATTTGACAATTAAACATATGGGTGTAGAGGTCAACACTAGGCTATTTGCCCTAGGGAATGACAGCTTAGCCAGAGTGTGCTTGGCTTCTGCCTCCCCACAGGATGCACATTCCCCTTTCTAAACACCGATGATGTCAGCACCCTATAAGTACAGCAGGAGAAGAGAAGCCTTCCAGTAAAGCGAATAGTGCGCTCCGCTAATGCATTCATCTCAAGTGTCATAACATAGTTAGGTAGGGGGTTGAATCCTGCAAATGCTCTGGGTGTGTATGAGTGGGGTTGGTGTGTGTGCAAGTCTGTGTAAGGGAAATGTCCCTTTTGGCAACTGGGAAAACACACTACAGGTTGCACATTCCCTTTTCTAAACACTGATGATGTCAGCACCCTATAAGTAAAGCAGGAGAAGAGAAGCTTCCCAATAATGTGAATAGCACGCTCTGCTAATGCATCCATCTCGAATATCATAACATAGTTAGGTAGGGGTTTGAATCCTGCAAATGCTCAGTGTGAGTGGGTTTGGTGTGTGTGCAATTCTGTTTGAAGGAAATGTCCCTTTTGGCAACTGGGAAAACACACTACAGGATGCACATTCCCCTTTCTAAACACTGATGATGTCAGCACCCTATAAGTACAGTAGGAGAAGGGAAACCTCCCAGTAATGCGAATCGCGCTCTCTGCTAATGCATCCATTTTGAGTGTCATAACATAGGTAGGGGTTTGAATCCTACAAATGGCAAGTGTGTGTGTTTGGATGAGGGGGGTTAGTGTGTGTGCAATTTTGTGTGAGGGAAATGTCCCTTTTGGCAACTAGGAGAACAGACTACAGGATGCACATTCCCCTTTCTAAACACTGATGATGTCAGCAGACTACAAGTACAGCAGGAGAAGGTATGTGGCATGGACAATGATTGAGTCATATGTGTCCATGCCTCTGACTGACCTGTATGCTTGTGTTATGTGGTGGACCATAGTGCCCCATGGGCATATCACTGTGACCTTCACCTTGTCCAGGTTCGTGAGCGTGACTACACTGTACCTGACAATAAAGGTAGCTAACACAACTGTGGCAGGTGTGTTGTCTAGCCGTACAGGCTGTGACTGTTTGGCACATAGGATTTGTGTGCTATGTGTTATGCGTGATGTGTTCAGGCATAATGTATGCCTGTGTGCCAGCTGCAGAGGTGTGTGCTGCTCAGGCAGGATGCTGTTCTAAGGCTCCACAAATGGCCTAGTGTGTTCACGTGCTTGTATTGCTGTCAGTGTAGGTCTACATCAGACTGGTATTGCAGTCACTGTAGTATTGCATGCCACCTGACAGGTTATGCCAGTACTGGGTTCAGAGTGCTTAGTCCCTAGTTTGGCTATGTGGTTCCATCTCATACATGTGTTGTACGTCCATGTGTAGGGGAGAGGGTTGACTGTGTACATGTGTCAGTTGTGACATTGCCACATGACCCACATATTCCACAACTGTACCATAGAGGTGACTGACAACTGACCTTTGCACATGCTACCATAGTATTGTGATTGCCATGGTGATTAACAGCACATAGGGCCAATGGGGAACAAGGTACATAGGTTCATAGGTTCATACTAGGCTATCTGCCCTAGGGCATTTAAGAACCTAGCCAGAATGTGTTGTCGCCTTCCATTGTAAATATATCTTGCCATGCCCTTTTCCGAGGTTAGTATACTGTGCCTCTGTCTAACAGTCACACAGAAGTGATACCCGGGGTAAACCTACAAAGTCCTATCCACTCATCAAGATCCCTCTTGAAGAGAGTCAGTGAGGGACTCTGCCTAACCTGGACTGGGATTTTATTCCAGAGTGAAGTGAGCCTCTGGGTTATGAATCTGTCCCTCCAGCATGTCCTATTTATTTCAGTGCTGAGGTTCAGGTCTCTCAAGTGTGTAGCCTGATGGGATTTGGATATTCTCAGATGCAGCATGCCCATTAATTCTGGGTTTGACATGGCGTTATACATTAGGCACAGAACGCCTCTGAACAGGCGGTATGCCACTGAGTAGAGCTGGGATTTCTTTAACCGGTCAGCATATGGCATCTGTTTGGTCCCTTTGATCCTCTTGGTGAGGTACTTTTGGGGTCTTTCCAGTTGCTGCAGGTGTCTGGTAAGGTACATCCCAACAGGGGGATTGTACTCAATTATGGGCCTGATGAGGGATGAGTAAAGAGGCACGATGCCCTCCCCTGATGTAGATGTGAATCCCTTCAAGATGGGGTGGGCTATATAAAATGTCTTTCTAACCACTTTGGCCACGTGGTTGTCAAATGAGAGATTGCTATCAACTTGGGTCCCCAGGTCCCTAATTACTTCTTCTGTACGTAATGGAGTACCACCTATGTGGTACTTTGTGGGCACTTTGTTTTTGCCAAAGGGGATGACTATACACTTGTTTGCATTCAGCTGGAGGCCATGGCTCTGGCACAAGTAGTCTGTTTCTATGAGGCCCTTTTGGAAGATGCTTGTGTCGGCTGGAGAGTCGATTATGGCAGCCAGTTTGCAGTCATCTGCATATTTGGTCAGCCACAGTCCTTCCGTGTTGGCCTGTACCTCCGATAAATATATACCAAACAAGAAAGGTCACAGGACTGAGCCTTGTGGGACACCACTTGTAACTGGTTTGGAGTCTGGCATGGCTCCAGCAATTCTAACCATGTGGGTTCTGTCCTTGAGCCAGTGTGCAATCCATCTAGTGACATACGGGCTTATATTTAAGCTGGTGAGCTTCTCTAGAATGCCTGAGTGGGGTATTGTATCGAAGGCTTTTGCGAGGTCCAAATAGGCTGTGTGGACCACCTTCCCCTCGTCAGTGGCCTTGGTGACTGTTTCAAAGAAATCAACCAGGTTTGAGAGGCAGGGTCTGCCCTTAACAAAGACAAACTGAGTATGAACCAGTGTCTGTAGGTCCCCAATATCTAGATTTATGTGGTCCATGATGATCCTTTCCATAGCTCTGCAGACCGAGCTAGTGTGGCTTATGGGGCGATAGTGTCCAGGATCTGTTGAGGGACCACCTTTCTGTAGAGGGACCACTGTTGCTGTATGCCACTCTTTGGACACATATCCTGTAGTAAGGCTGGGAGTGAACAGTAGTTTTATGTTTGGTTGTAGCACGTCTTGGAGTTCATGTAGGACACAGCCCGGGACACTGTCTGGTCCCATTGATGCAGTGTGTATTGCTTTGGAGAGGGCGGCTCTTACCTGAGCATCTGAGATGTCAGGGGGGCAGCACTGTGCTGGGATAAATATTTGCACTTTCGGTGTGGAGGCGGGGGAGAAGTTTGCGCTGAACCTGTCAGCTAGAATGTTGGCAATGTCTGTGGGTTTGGTGTTTCTATTGACATTTTGGACTACCTCTGAGCATATCTGGGAATTACCACCCAGGTTCCTAACATAACTGAAGAAAGCCTTGTGATTATCCTTAGTGTCCTGTGCAATATCTCTCGAAGCTGGCCTTAGACATTCTTATGAGTGCCTGTAGTTATTTGCTAATACTGATCAGTGATGCCTTCCCTTTTTTGGATTTTGCTGTATCATTTAGTAGCTTCCTCCTGCTATTGTGTAGTTTGTTTATGGCTGGGGTCCACCAGACAGGACATCTGCCTTTGGAGGCTTGGGTCTTGGTTTTATTCAGGATCACATGACCCATGCTTTCCTGAAGGTGTCCATAGAATGTATTTATAGAGGAATCTGCGGTCTGGTCTGTAGTTTCCACAGGCTCGGGGGCTTTGAAGGTTTCCACCTCAGTTTTGAGGAGTGTAAATTTGCTTTAGAGAAGTTGTTCACTGTGGTGTTCTGGGCAGGGGGGTGGGGTCGGGATGTGAATATCCAGTGAGATTAGTTTATGGTCCGATCTTACCAGTGAGGGATACACTTCTGGTCTGGAGCATAGAGTCCCCATGTTGGTGATGATCAGGTCCAGTATGTTTCACCTTCTTGTGGGAGTGGTAACAAGTTGTTCCATAGCATTTGAGCTCATATATTCTAGGGATCTTTGGCCTAGGGTGTTGAAGCTAGAGTCATGCTCCCAGTCCATGTTTGGGTAGTTGACGTCGCCCAATATAATGGTGTTTGGAGAGACCTTCCTATTTCCACTGTTCACAGGACGGCCGAGTGCAGTTCTTGGGTTTGGTAGGGTGGTCTGTAGCAGGCTATAACTTGGAAGGCAGTTTCACCCATTGTTAGTTGCACATGGATAGTCTCTGATGCTTGGTGCTTTGCCACCAACCTGGAGGTGTGGGTATCTTTGATGAATATCAATACTCCCCCTCCATTTGTGGTTCTTCCAAGTTTTGGGGCTGAAAAGCATGGTATGAGGTATAACCTGGTAGTGCTGGGGTGCTCTCGGTAGCTCTGAACCAGGCATCTGTTACTGCACAGATATCGATGTTCTCCAAGCCAAGGAGAGTTTTGGGTGCATGCATCTTGAGGTTTAGACTTCTGGCGTTGGGTAGCATTACTCTTGGTTTCTTATCCTTTATGATACCTATGAAGGTGGGTTTGTCATTTGAGCCCTGCCTAACATAGGCACTATGGGGGTAGCAAGAGCCTTTGCCAATATCTGAAAGCCCAGGGATGACAGGTGCAAGCCATCCCTAGCGAAGCAGGTGGTTCAGCAGAAGATGAATATGTGAGGGTGTAGTGCCTGTGATTAGTTAGCAGTAGCATATATGACTGCTCACGTGGACAAATGCCAGGTAAGTCATATGCAATGTGTCACAGGCAACGTACATGTGAACAGGACAAACAGTGACATTCTGTCAAGTGAGACATGGACATACATATAGTAAGCTATGCAGATGTCACTAGGAGTCCACAGAAGCTCTGTAACTATGCATTGCAGGTGGGATCAGTATTTCAGGGTAATTGCAAGCAAACATGCATGCAAACAAAGCTACAGTAAGCAGGGCTGCATGTAGTCCATTGTACAACAAACAAGCTGTACCACTTCCAGTAGGTAACACTGCAAATATGCAGGCACTATGCACATGTACATGGAAATACACAGGTCAGATGGCTAGGGTCCAGTCACAGCGCACACAAGTGTACAGACCATGTACTGTCAGGATGTACAATAACTGGATAGAAACCCATGTGCTCATACCTGCAGTAATACACATGTCAAATAACAGACACTGAGCCTTCACGCAGTGGTTCCATGCGTAGTAGGATGTGTGCTACCTGGCCTGCCACCACAGTATCCCTGACATGTATGGTGACTCTCCCTCCAGTGACAGTTAGTTTTGTGTGTTGGGGCTGTTTAGCATGGTATGAGATGTGAGCTTGCAGTGCTAGGGTGCTCCTGTGTGTCCTGTACCAGTCGTGTAGTACTGTACACATATCAACATCCTCAAACATCTGCATTGCAGAGTCCAGTGTGGGCAACATGCCACTTGCAGTTTACATGTCCATCATTGCGTATTAATACATTCATTACCTTATCCCCTGTGCTACCTATGCACGTAGCCTTCTGTTGACATCCTTACCACCAGCATGCCAACATGTGCAGATGATACACTATGGTACTTACCATGGGTGTAGACAACAGTACATGACAATTACACCCTTACTGCATCAGGCATGCTGTGATATACCCACAATTAATTCAGCACACTGTACTGTTAACAACATGATACTATTACTACATGTCTGTGTAGTCACCCTGTGCATCAGCAACATGTTAACCTGTACCTGCACTGATGTTACAGATTGCAGGAGGTGGCACAGTTTCATCATATGCACAGGGTGTGAACTTGGTATGCCTGAGTCAGCCACCAATACCACCGATTGACATGTATGTGTATGTGTGTTGGTGAGGGACAGCAGTACAAGGTGGGGCAATGTTGATGGAGTGTGTGCGTGTATGCGCTAGTCCTAGGTGTTGTCAATTCACATGTGTGTATGGATGCACACAGTTCCACCTCATGGCTGCCATATACTGGTGTTTGTGGACAGCCACAGACTGTCCCTGCCAGGTTATATAGATCAGTGTCGCTGGCCATGGACACAGTACCTGTGCCTTGCAGGGGTGCTACGGACCGTATCCGGTACCAACCCAGACTGGGTACTGTCATCAGAAGCAGGTGTTTGTTGACTGGACACAGATCCTTGTTGGGCCTGGCCAGAGCCACGTGCACATGGTCTCCTGGGGCGGTCTGATGACAGCACAGACCCAGCATTGCTGGGGCTGCTGCTGGCACTATTGGGGTGGCCGTGGCCCTGTTGTCATCCGCGACGACTGCAAGCTGCTGCTGTTGCTGGCATACACCCACGTTGACGCCTCAACCGTCCTCCATCACCCTGTCTCATGGACATGTATTTGTGGAACCGGTCTAATATGTCCCCACAATATCTGTCTATGACATCGGTGAAATTACGGATGGCAGCCGCAATGTCACGCATACTGTCAGTCATGGCTGTGCGACATGCTGTCAGCTCCCTCAGACCCTGTCTGGTGTACCGTTCCATACGTGACTGTGCCTGCATGACAGCCCGAAACATAGCTGAGGTTGTAAGACCACTGTGGGCATGTCTGACAGGGGCAGTACGCCCATGGATGTTCCCACGACAACCCCTGGACATCTGTCTGTGTGGTACCATCTCTGGGCCATGCCCATGGCTGCTGTGTGGGGAGGCATGTGCCACAGATACCACATTACCCTGGTCAATGCCCACTGTATGCTGTCCATCACCTAGGGACACTGGTGACAAAGGGTGTATTGGCAGGATAAGTGTGCGCATTGATGGGGTCGACAGCTGTGTACTGTCAATCAGCTGACCAATGCCGGACCCTGGCATACCTTCCTGTGCCATTACACAGATGTCATCATTATCAGTACCCATGGCACCTGATTCAGGTTCCCTGCTGCATGACACCAGAGCAGCACCAGACCCTGTGGTAGGGAAACAGGAAACACAGTTTACAATGTCTACACATTACCAGTGATGCACACATCCACATATGCACAGGCCCAGACATGCACACATACACACATGCACACATGCACACGTGCACACATGCACACATGCACACGTGCACAGGTGCACACATGCACACATGCACACATGCACAGGTGCACACATGCACAGGTGCAGACATACACACATGCACAGGTGCACACATGCACACGTACACATGCACACAGTTGCACACAATTGTACAGTACTCAGTATGCATGATATCAACACACAGACACACCTGCATGTATACAAAGAGCACTACTAAGTGAGCCTAATATTACTATTACTATCAAGACTATTACAGGCATTGTTAATACACACTCACCAGCATGGATAGGCTGCATTGCTGTTACACCGGAGGGACCTGCAGACGTGAAGAAACTGTCAGTGGGCACAACTGTGCCATTGTTACTGAGTATGATACAGGTCAGTAGTACAACAGTCGCCTTTCACAGGTCAGCTGCTAATATTGGGGATATCACACTTGCACATTAAATACTATGGTGACAGCTACAAACCAAGGACACACCTCACACATGCATTAACTACCAGTGTACACAACAGTCAACTATACATATGGCATATTACCTGCACGCTCACTGTCTTGCTGCTGTGTGGCTCCAGCCTCCATCATAATGCATGTCTGCTGCTGTTGTTGTTGCTGGCGGACTGGAGCCACTACACTCATGAGTATTCCCTCCAGTCTGGTGAGTGGGGGATGTGTAGCCACCCCACCACCTGTGGCGACCTGTTGCCTGTGGATATCCGACGCACGCTGACAGACATTTCTGATTAAATCACTGCAGTGATGTCGTACCTGTTTATATGTCCTATTATGCGTGCCTATGTCATTTACCCGACGGACCAGGTCTTGCCACAGTTCAGCCCTCTCCTGCTGATTCTGGCTGGTGCGGGAAAAGAGTATTGCATAATCCCGCACCAGGCTCTGGTGTATCTCCTCATCCTCAGCTGTGGAGTAAGCGGGATTGAGGTGAGCCATGTACCTGAAAAAGAAAATAACCTGATATCAGCAATATATGTCAGCAGAATTTGGCACACATACTACACATGCTACTCGACTGTTATGATACAACATATCTCACATATATAGCATCTGTCTGTCTATTGGTGGATACACATGTCAATGGCCAGGTATCAGTGCTGAGCCAGCAACTGTGCAACAGTACCTGGCACACTCCATACGACATACTACCAAACCCCAGCAGTCAGAACACTGATTCAGGTCCAGAGCACCTCCTCACTCTGGGGGTTTGTATCTAGGTACTGTACGGCCTACATCATCAACTACTGTGAGCTGACCACACACTAATTGCCCTGGATATACATATCCCACCTCCACCACCAGCACAAACGACTATAGTGAATAACATTGCAGATGCAAACTTTACACTTTGTAACAGTGACATGGTATCCTTTCAGCCCACTGGGCCAGTGGCAGATACAACCCACAATGCTGACCTCTACACAAATGCTTTCTACAGACATCTCTGAGAATGCATGGATCATGCAATCCCATATATGACCAAGACACTCTCCACAAAGGGACAGCATCCTGTCTGATGGACCCCAGCCATAGACAGATTGTATTACAAAAGATGGCAGCTAATGCAAAACAGAGCATAATTCCATAAAATGAAGGCATGTCTGAGCAGCACTAGTAAGGATCTATTTTCCATCATACAAACATCCATGGGCAACTTTGAGAGGGAAATCAAGAGGGACACTACAGATAACCAGAAGGCCTTCTTCAGTTATGTTAGCAACCTGGTCAGAATCCATCCTCTATGCCCATAGTTAGTACACAACAACAAATATTTCACTGAAACCACAGATATTGACAAAATTGTGCAGACAGGTTCAGTGCAGGTGTCACCCCGCCCTTTCCCCCAAAATAAGACATAGTTATCCCATCTGACTGTAACCTCCCTGTCATCACAGATGTCCAGGTGAGAGCCGTCCTCATGAAAGCAGAATACACAACATGACTGGGACCTGATGGTATCCCCAGTTGCATGCTGCATAAACTCTGACAGGAGCTAAACACACATATAGAAGTGCTATGTAACATTAGCCTGACTACAGGATATGTACCTGTACACTGGCGCACAGCAGCAGTGGTTCCACTCCATGAAGGAGGCACCTCAACATACCAATACAATACAACACAATACATTACATTACAATACAATACTATACAATATGTTATTGCCCCTGGGACTACAGCAGCATACTGTTCTGCTACCCTGACAAATGTGATACATGTGGTGTGATGGTACCTGCTGCTGTCACACAGTTACACAGGGTGACTCATATGGCATATTACCTATGTGACTAACATTCAGCAGGGGTATGTGTGACATGTACTCATGGGGAGTCTTGCTTCTTAACACTGTGTGGTTTATTGCAGGGTATGTCTTATCTGTGGGTAGGAACTTTTACCTACACATGTGCTCTCTATTCCAGTGGCATGGATGACACACAGCAGTCATTTAGGTTGTGGATGGTGTGAGGTGTTACTATGGTTGTTGGACATCTGTCAGGGGTGTGACTTACGTATGTAAATCCGGGAGTGGTAACCTCTATGTGGGTAGTATGAGTGTACTCTGTGGTGTTGTCAGTCACTGTGCATTGGTAATGTGTTTGAGTGCATTGTCACAGTGTTGTACATGTCACTGTGTCCTTCTCCATATCTGTAGCTGTCATGTGAGGTCCATACCTTGGCATCCATTATGTGGTGTGGAGGGGTACACCGACCTACATGTCCATAGCTGACACACCATGTCTGCTGACACATACCATGTGCAGGTATTCCAGGAATAGTGTGCCACTGTGAATATCATTGGGGGCACTATTGTACACATTTATGACCCTGTTCACCCCTGACACATGCAGTGGTGGGCAGCCAATCACATATCTGGTGGTTACTGGTGTAGGTGATTTGAAATGGGATATGGTACTCCAGTTTTGACACTGGTGTTCGCTCCATGCCTTTGTCACTAGGCACCTGTTGCAATACATCTGTACACATGTGCCTCACTCAGAATATATATACATCTCTCTCTCTCTCTGTGTATATATATATATATATATATATATATATATATATATATATATATATATATATATGTGTATATAGATATATCTATATGTATATATATATATATATACATATATGTCTGTATACATATACACATATATATATTGATGTACATATATTGCTATAGATATGGAGGGGGGGCACAGAGGGGGTGAGAGTGACAGAGGGGGTGGGACAGGGGGTGTTGAGGTTGTCATATACAGTCATACCTGTAGATAGTCAGATCAGTCTGTCTATGTATATGTATCTACATATATCTATATCTGTATGTGTGCATTACACATATATGCTTGTATATATTCTATCTATCTGCATCTGTCTATGTATTCCTACAACGTATCCATATGATAGATATATCAACATGTTTGTCTACCATACTGTATACACACACTAACATACTGCTAAACATACATAACTGTGAAACCTACTTTGTACATTGCACTACAACCTACAGTCAACCTACATTGATATGTGCACATAGATGCTCTCACATACAAATGTATGTACAGCCTTCACTGATAGTTGCTGTATGTCCCCTGCCCTTTACACATCTTCATATACATATGGATACAGACCAATGACACATATGGAGGGTTCACAGTATGTAGACCTTTATAGTATTACTTTACATTACCTGTGTTTGTCACAGCTGCTTGTGTTGCCATCTGGTTATCTGTCCTGCTGCTCCACTTGCCAGTTGTCAGCTTTCAGGTGGCTGTTGCTGAACAGTTTTGTTTGTGTCTGCTTAATTTCAATTTTCTTTGTCTCTGTCTCTCTCTCTCTCTGTGTCTGTCTGTCTGTCTCTCACATCCTCCTCAGGGTGCAATGAAAGTATTGCATGTGTGGACTGGGAGTACAGCATACTTTTGTAGGTATCTGCGTATGTCCATGTGATGGCCTCTGCATCAATTGTTAGCCAGCATTTGCTAATTGCATGCAGCCAGTTGTGTACTGATTGCAGTTCTCACTGTGATTTCAGAACAGTGTTATAAAAAGGTATGTGAGATAGGCGTAGCTTTTTCAGATTTTAAGGGCAGGGACCATGCTGGTATGCTGTGGACAATGTTCTGTGAGTGTAAAGGTTGGTATCTCTCTCATATTTCCAGCTGTGTTGTAGATTAACATTCCTCCATTCATTTATCCAGTTTCCTGTACTAACTGTGTATGCACACTGACACCTACAACTAATACTACTGTTAATGTGTGTGTGTTTGCTTTCCTTTCACTTTTGCTTGCACTTTGTTGCTAAGGCTTCAATATTTGCCCTTTACAGTCACTACTTGTATGCCTGCTAGGTGTCCTGACTGTAGTGTGCTGCTGTAGCTTTCCTATTTTCCATCTACATTCACACCTTGGAATGCTTGCTACATCTGCTAGGGTGTTACAGCATTCAGTGTGGTGTGGCTATGGTGTGGGCCTTGACATCTATTAGGGTATTTGAGTATGCTGCTGAGCAGGCCCCAGAGACTCTCAGGTTCATCTGTTATCTGCCTCATGGAATGGTACATATCAGTGGGGTACACCCATTAAATTGTGTGGTATGCTGCAGTTGTGACTGTGGGTTAGCATGAGCATATGTATTACGACACTTATTCTGCCATGCAAGTGGTGAATACTTTCAAGACTCCATAGTTACCATTGCATGTGTTGTTACACCTTTCTGCCTACTGTTTGTACATTTCACATGGAGTCTGTGGGGCATCCCTGTAAGTCATTCACTGTTGCTATGTCTAGGCTCTTAACTATTCAAATATGGTGGTGTCAGACCTCTCATGTGTACAAATATTTGAAGGTTGTCCACATTTCTGCCTCATATTTTGGTCAATATCTCATGCACAGCTTTTTCTGGCAAATCACTCTGGGCTCAAGTCAGAATATAGTGACAAACATTCAAGTTTCAGACTTCATACCCTTCCAAACATCCCACAAAATGCAGACCCTGTTACTCTCTGAACTGTCTGCGTTTGTTGTAACATTATTTGTAATGTGTCCCTGGTTTTGAGCCTTTGCTCCACATATTTTATTACGTGGTCTGGATGTGTTCCTGTAAGAGGTTGTGGGGTATGGGCAGTGAGTATCCTGCTGTGAGTATGTGTGTGGCTTGCAAGGTGCTACAGTGACATTATTACCTACTAGCTACCAACTAGCATGGCTGTTTCTGTTCACACACTACTATTATGGAAATCCACTAGTTTTGACAGTAATTCTAAATGACATGCTTTGTGTACTACACATCCTATATTCCCTTTATATTCATTACTACTATTACATGATATATTTATTTTAGCACAATGTTCTTGTATAAGAGTCACGGCTTAGTGGTAAGTCATGCAGACTACTGTTTCCAAGGTCCTGGGTTCGGGACTAACTGTGGGATTTTATTTTGCTTTTGAACTGACTACAGGACCTGTCAATCAGAGTGACTAAGGCACTTTTAAGCAGTTGTAACCGGGTTAGCACTG
The DNA here is from genome assembly GCF_019279795.1 of Protopterus annectens. Taxonomy (NCBI): domain Eukaryota; kingdom Metazoa; phylum Chordata; order Ceratodontiformes; family Protopteridae; genus Protopterus; species Protopterus annectens. Next base: position 1,171,921,282 of record NC_056741.1, on the reverse strand, counting down.
GTGTGCGCGGAGCTCACGCATGTGCACTGGCGTTTAGCTCTGCGCACACAAGCGCACACCCGCTTACAGACGCTTAAACATGCTTACTCTTGCGCAGACCCGCGCTATTTTCTTTGAAAGAAATGAAAATGGGGAGACAGGAAAGTGGTGAAAAAGGGGTCACAAAGAGGGTAAGACAGTAGGGAAACAAGCTTGGGATTTGCAGGAGGGATGTAGGTAAGGCCCATAGCTGCCCATTTCTTCATCAGCAACAGCTGTGCATATGTTTGTAATTTGGTGTGACATTTGATACACCCCTGAGAGAGGTGTAAGGACAACAATAATACTTGTTGTACAGCCATTTGTAATTGATAGTTTCCATGTCTGGTAGACATATGTGCGGAATGGACAGCTATGTATGGGGCATAATTTTTTTGTGGGTACAGAGTGCCCCTTTTTTTTTTACAGGTGAGAGTGGTATATCAGGTGAAGGAAGTCGGTATAGCTGGGGAGGTAGGTTGGGTAGGTCAACAGACAAGACAAACAAGACGCATACAGGGGTGGTGTATGACACGTTTGGGGGGGGTTACACAATTGACGGGGACGGAGGTTTGGATATCCAGAGCCCATGAGCCCACAGATGGCAACAGTGGAACTCATATCCCCACCCATGGGCAGTTGCCACTGTTCCTTCACTGCCCAGGACGGGGCTGTGCTGGGGGCTGTGTAGGCCAGGCAACAGGCATGCCCGTAAGTTGTGCCACCCGTGCCTCAAGTTGGCGTAGGGGCTTGAGAACAGAGTCCTGGATCTCCCTACGCACCACAGTCCGGATGCTACGAGGGTGAGTGGTGGTTCTCCTCCGGCCACGCTTGCAGAGGGGGGATGGGCCCCATCCCCTGCAGCGCTTCCACCCGCAGGTGGCACAGGGCCACCGGAGGAGGGTCCAGACTGGGCACTAGTGCCAGATGCCCTCGCCAGCTGAGGTGGGAGAGGTGGGTTCGCTGGAACCCACCTTCCCTGTCGTCCTATGTTTTGCATTATGTCATGACAGTTTGGATTAGTAACATACAATACCATTCGCAATTAGTTGTAACAGCATGCATTAGTATTCCTATTAACCAAACACCCAGATATTCACACCATTGAACAGCAAGCATAACGCATGCATAATTTGAACAGCAATACACAGTCCAACAACATGCAGGGTTGATTGATGGCAACAGGCCATCAGGTTTGGATGTATGAACAGGGCAGATGCATCAACGGACATGCAAATATTTATGACCCATGAGGACAAATGTCCAGGGGTGTTAATTGTTATTGCACATACCATTTTCACGTAGAATGGATTATATATGGTTATAGGGTGGGATGAAGAAAATATTATTAATACCTTCGAATACCAATACATATGTTGTACATTTCTAATAGCTACAGATATATACACACTACTGTTCTAACTACAGTTTCCTATATGATAACTACTTCAATTTGGTGATAGGACTGTTACTGCTACATCAATATACATTTTATTGTTATTCATACACGTTCATATCTGGCTTTGTTCAGCTACATCATCCTGCTACATTTGCTTTATATAGCTATAGACAACTGTGGATGTTTGATATTTCAGACAATCATACTATCTGCATATTGCAGACTGAGAGCAGCATATCCAGATATTGGGATACACATTCCAGCTGCAGCAACACTTTGGACACATTTCACAGTTTGGTTCTACTTGTCACATTCATTTCATTCTGTACTGACTGCAGTATACTTTATACAGGGGTTATTACTACGTTATTGGTGGATTCATAACTCTTTCTCACACCCTCTCACTTGTTTTCATTTTACTATTCAGGATGGTACTTACTTCTAGGCTTTATTGACATGTTTTACCTGTAGTTACTACAATCCTTTCCAGCAGTCTCACTTCTGTCATGTTTCAGTATTTCAACAGGGATATATTTCACACATGTGAGTTGCTCATCTTCTGCAGCTGTACTTTTCTGCCTGCTGCAGGTTGTGCACTATGATATTATAGGTGGGGCATCTTTATTTCAGACTTTATTGCAGACATTTTCATTTTTCTGTTTGGATTTCAGACGGCAACACACTTTTGTAATCAAGCAATACTTGCAAACACTTTTAAACTGTTACTTGCACATTTTATTACTTAGTGACTACACTGCACTCATTGGCTAACTGTCATACTTTTCTAATTCTTTACAGTTACTGGGAGTGGATTACTGACCTGCCTGGTGGCGCAACCGCACCAGTCTATCGCCATAGGCTCTGCGGTTCGCAGAACGGATACCTGCAGCTGTAATATAAATGAAGTAATATTGGAAGACACATCTCCATAATATCAGCTAATTTAATTTCTTACATACATAATTGAATGTAACTTACTCAGTAGTGGGGCATTGGGCATTTGCCGGGCCTCCTGGATCCAAAGGTTCAATTGGTCCTGCTTGCGTCTCTTCAGGTCCGCATGGCGGTGGCGGACCTGCTCACCAGTCCTTGGAATCCCTGTGGCACTGGTAAGATCATGAGCCAACCAGTCCCACGCCTCAGCCCTATATGCTCCCCACAGACCTGGCCCTGCATGAGTTGGGCCTCATGATTGTGGACTAGGAGCCAGACCATGTATCTGGACTCCTCAACGCCCCACCTCTGTGCTTGAAAGCAACTACCCTCACCTACACCTGACATTCTGGCTGCAAGTCAGTTCTACAATCATTTATGCTGTGTATTCCCGCCCATGGGGCTTATATATGCCGATTTTCCTGCACTTATCTGTGATTGGCCATTTTGGAATTGTATCCACTTCACAAAACCTGCTATGTCATGCTCCACTTTCTATTCATTTCTATATATTTGCTATTACTGCATTTCTGAGTGCAGCTGTCGTAGCTTAGTGGTTCAGTAACTTGACTATGGTATCCTGGGTTCGAACCTGGCCACTGCTTTTTATATTTTATGACTGTCTAGACAGGCTAGGGGGTGTGTCTGTGTAAAGGCAGTTTTGTTACAGCTTGCTCAGCTGCTGTCGGTTAGCTTGTTGGCGCTGGTAGCTCAGCATAAACGGAGTGCGCTGGTTTAAGCCTCATTTGGCTATTAGCACGCATATTACGCTCAGCTCAGCTAGGGGCACAAAGTTTCAGCGTGTGAAACCAGTGCTCACCTATGGGCACTCATTTTGCACCTGTTAAACCACTGCTCACCTACGGGCAGATGCACTCACCTTGTTAAACTGTAGCTCAGCTATAGGCATATCTGGCATTTTTTTATTGTTTTGTTACCTCACATTTCTTCAAAATAAATGGACTAGTTCATTACATTTTACATAAAATGTGATTTTATATGTGTACATGTTTGTCAGGAACTTGTTTTGTGCTTATTTTGCGAAATATAAAAGTTGGTGTTGTGGGGGCTCGAACCATGAATGCCTGCTCTTCAGCTGATATCTCTACCGCTACGCTATTGCTTCTTGGCTTACTTTGCATATTTAGTTCTTATATGCTTTCCCCCTGACTGCTAACTGTAGCTGCGCTACGGGCACACCCGCGCAAACGAGGGCACTCATGGTTAAACATCTTTACAATTTAAAAAAAATATATCACATGTTCATTTATATATTTTCTGTTCATAGTCTGTGGGGGCATGTGTTGTGTTGTGTTTATTCACATTTCCGTGGACTCTGTCGTGGGTGTTTACTTTGGGCACTTTTACTCTTCTGGGGGCGTATCCTCTTGCAGGGCTCGGCCTACGGACATGCCCCCTACTGTCTTACACGGACCGTGTTAGACTTAGGTGTGATTCAGCATGCTCTCATGAATATGCAGAGCATGCTGACATCACTCCGTTTAACTGCAGCCTCCGTGTAAGAGTTATAACTCTTACATGGAGGCTTTGTGAATCCTGCCCTCTATGTTATCTTCCTTTATGTTTGCACTGCTAATTAGTTACTATTCATGTTATGCTTGTTCTATCAAGCCCACCAGGGTTGTGGCTGAAAATGGTCTATGGGCCAGACCACTTACCCAATCAACAAACAGTAAATAAAAAAATGTCTACATCTACATATCATTTATTACCCCATAAACACTCATGAAATACACTGCATCAATAATATCCAGCTGAACACACACAAACAACTTACATTGCCCATGTGCAGCATACACTTCAGTTAACTCTACCTAAACAAATACTCAGTGACAAACAAATATACAAAAAGAAGCAAAAAAATATATATATATAAGTTTAGAAAGCGAACATGATTTTAAAACTAAAACGTATTATAGGCTTCCTAAAAGTATACATACGAAACCTACACACACACAGACACCACAAAAACAAAACATAAAATGTTTTACATGTAGGCTCTTCCCCCAAACCCTGTAACTTAACTACACCAACTCTACAGTTGTTCAACAGTGACTACTGTGATTTTTCTCCAGTTCTGCTACAGCAGATGGAACCCACCATGAATGTAGCAGTGATCAATTAACCCTGATTTTGACATTAAACTTAATCAGTGAAGAATGCCAACCAAGTGATAAGTTGATAATCTACGTTGTAACCATAATAGTAACCATATACATATATTCTGATGGATAGAGAATGCGGGTAATGTGCATGTTGTATATATAAAATGGGCAAAATACCTTTAAATGTCTGTGGCAGTATGGATTGTGGGAACATTGTAAGGGTTAATCAGGGATCCCCCCCCCACCATCTGTTAGTCATTAATGAGGTCTTGTGGATCAAAAAACACAATAAACCAAAATTCCACCTGCGAAACCTTCCAACGTCTGTAATAAATACTCCAGTGATGATTTGTAACTTGTTTAATTCAGCACAGTCCAAACATTGTTAAAAAACAGCTGAACATACAGCCTAAAACACAGTAGTAGCAGCAGTAAGGTAAAGCCTTACGAAATGGTGCAGTCCCAGAATATCAAACTTTTCAAGGTGCCAGCAGTGGTGTAAAAGCCGCAAAATGTACTAGCGGCAATAAGCTCCAAAACCACATTTTCACAAGGTCTAAGGCAGCAACCGAAGCAACAGACCTTAAAAACTGGAACAGTCCCAGAAGACCAACCAAAACTCAGGAAGCTAAAATGTATAAACAGCAGCAGCAAAATACGAGCAGCAAACAGTCTCAAAGGAAACAGTTCCAAATGGTAAGCGCTTTGTCCACTTAAACATGGACTTTTTCACACCTGGATGTCTCACCATTTGGGCTGTTTAAATAAACCCATAATCTCCTTAATTGCTAACCAAACTTAATAGGCAATTAATACAACAAATAATGAGTTCTTAAACATAAATACTACAGGTCTAATACTAAAACTGATAATTAAAACTTGTAAAATCGTACAAATTCACAGTTTTATACAACATAAGTCAGAGTTTACATGCTTTATCTTTTAAAATAGATGCTAATGAGAGATGTTCATTCATTTCTGGGGGCTACATGGCCCTTAATTTAAGTTGCCATTGGATTTCACTATTGCTAATCCTATTACCCCAGTCCCCACCTCTAGGGACCTTCAACACATTTTCCCATATGCCAAACTTAAAACAGGCTTGCCCTGTGCAACTTAAAGTGTGTTTAAAAAGTGAATTATTAGGAACTCTAATATAGTTCCCAGTTTCTGTAGTGTAAAGGTGTTCATAAATCCGCTTACGCTCTGTTTTTCCTACATAGAACCCTTGACATTCAACACAAATACGCAAGTACACCAACCCTTTGCTATTACAGTTCTCATCAACTAAATGAACTCTTAACTGAAACTCCCCTACTGTAACAGATGTACCCTCCAAAATATGTGGACAGTATTTACATGCCCCACATTTCTGGGTCCCCTTGTCTCCGTCCTTTAAAATCAAAGGGTGTTCCAAGTAGTGTTACAAATTGTGCCCAACTCTGTGAATAAACAAGGGGTTACTACCTAGATGACTGTATACCTCTCCATCACCTTCTATAATGACCCAATTCTTGGAAATAATGTTCTTAACTGTGTGCCCAAAATTGCCATAATGTGTGACCATAGCTTTAGAGAAGTGATTATCAGAATCTTTTCTTTGTTCCTCAAGAGTAATTCCTTGACCTAATAAGGATGTGAGTCCCCCCCCTCATTCTTTGAGAATTTCTTCACCCAAAGAATACACCATTTCTTCTGGGTATCCTCTATCCAAAAACATCTGCATAAGGCATCCCAGTTCACGTGTGAAATCAACCAAAATGGAACACATTATAGCCCCTCAAATCATTTGCCACTTCACAAGATTTTTCTTAATATGAAAGGGGTGTCTGCTGTCAAAGGCCAAGAAGCTATTAGAATATGCTGGTTTACGGTATACTCTGGATGTGAAAGTCCCTATAGTTCTATCAATTGAAATGGTCACATCCAGGTAGTCAATTGAGTCTGGGGAAAATGTGTGCGTGAACTTAAAATAAGGACAAATTTGATTAATATATAAGTAAAAATTATCTGCCACATTTTCCCCTCCTTTCCAAAGAACAAATGCATCA
>NC_056741.1:1171890078-1171912578 GCF_019279795.1 Protopterus annectens | reverse complement strand
CACACACACACACACACACACACACACACACACACACACACACACACACACACACACACACACATATACACATACACACAAATAACTTATGGTGAAGCCTGGTGCTTTCCCTTCATCTTCACAAAGCAGTGCTGCAATATCTATGTGGGGCAAAAAACACTGACAATGTCAGTTGAACCCCCCCATATGGCTTAAGGCCTACATGTTGAATAGAGTAATACTAGATAATTATTTATAGTCATAAGTAATACTGATGAGATGTTAAACTGAGGTCCCAACTGCCTGAATTGGTGGAAGCTCAGGTGTATGTAAACAATACCACAGCATTTAAATAAAACAAAGAGTAGGGGAATTTTCATGATGACCTACCCACATTTCCCCTAGTTGGATAATTATCAGCTATCTACCATGAAAAGAGGCTAATTGTATAATGGTATGAACCCATACAAACAATTAAAAAATAATAATTACCCGAGTTACTAAATACGTTTTAACTGCCTGTTAAATAAGTCTTGTATGTAACTACCTTGTCTAATATGTGGTTCTTGTTGGTGTGTGTTTATAGTGTACTTTAATGGAATTAGGGTTTTCTCCCTGTGCCTCATCTTTAAAAAAAGGGCTCAGTACCCAATTGTACTTTCCTAGGAAACAAATTCAGATAAATAAACATTAAACCAAATGATTCCTGCTTGTACTTCTTATTACCCAATCATTGATCTCCACACTTACCCCTCTGTAAATGGATATGGTCAGCGTTTCTGAGGCTTTTTCAGTAGACATGCACTGGAGTAAATTATAAAAACCATCTTGAGATAAACAGTGTTTAATCTTCTGATCTTCAGTTTTTTTCTTTACAGGAGTTTCCACCAAAGAAGACTGACTCAAAGGAAGATGTCTGAATGGCCTAATGAGCTCTTGCCTTGGATACGTTATTAGGGTTTCCTGGAGTTTATATCACAACCCTATTAAGGATAGTTTTCCCATGCCTAGATTGTCATAGAAGTTTGGAGTCCCATGTAAATACCCTCTGGTTGAAGTTATTAATGTATTTCTGGGCATATGACATACATTCATGTATTTCCAGGGAAATCTCATAATTTTTGTGTTATTTGGCTAGTTTGAGTTAAAAGGGTTATTTCTTGTTTTATTTAAGCCCCGCGTTTGTGCTTGTTTGTGTGTAGCGCACCATTGTGAACTGCTGTGTAGCAGTGGTTACCTTTGTTGGTTATAGACACAAACGTTTTGCTTGTTAAATTTTCCCTTAGCACTTTGCTTGTGGTCCTGGTCCTCCAGCGGTTTTTTGCGCCTCTGCTCTACTGTCAGGTGGAACACTAAGCCTAGCCTCAAAGGTACCAACACACCTCTCCACTAGCCATACCTAAATGCGACCTCTTTTCCTGACCATATAAATTTACCTAAGACTATGGAAGGAGAATTTCCCACAGTTTCACCAGCCTGCTTGGACAACAGGGGCATCCTGAAGCAGTGTAGCAACTGTCTCATGTTCACCAACATCCCTCTACGCCTAGTCCACACAAACTCAACATGTGAGAGATGCAACTATATTAAGAACCTTAAATCCATGCTCTCTCACACACTAGTCAGTACATATGGCAATGAGTGCATTGTCAGCATGCACACCTCACCTCCTATGCCACCCAATCCCACATCACACATGCCTATATTTGCAGAGGTCCTCCCCAGAAACATATTTAAACACCAGAGACCTTCCAAACACAAACACAAGCATGCTGCACATAATACTTTGTCTGCAGAAAACAATACACATAACAGCTCATGCACCAGTGTCTCACCTGTCAAGCCCTTAAGGCAAAACACAAAACCAAACATATTACTCATAGATGATTCCATCATGAGACACAAAACACAAAACCAAACATATTACTCATAGGTGATTCCATCATGAGGCACACAGATGTCCCTGTCACCAGGCTGGATAAGGAACAGCTGTCTGTTAGGTGCCAAGGATACACCTGTATATCACACATGCACTCAAGTTTCTCAGCAACAAGTACTGTTATGACTCCATCATAGTTCATGTTGGTGTTAATGACTTGAGACGTACCTCTCTGGACTATATGAAAAGAGACGTGACTGACCTCTTGGAATCTGTGTCTCAGGGCATCTACTGCACATAATCGAACATCCAAATGTTCGACTTTCATATGGTCGAGACCATATGATCGAATATTTGAATGTTCGAAAATGTGAGAAAAAAAACATAAAAAAAAAAAAAAAACTAAACAGTGCTAGCAGGGGGGGCAAGCCCCCCAACATGGGGGTCTGCACCCCCTCACTCCCTGCTATTTAAATGTACCAACTCCGAGATCGCACTACATTGCAGTAAAGGGAAATCTTCCCATTCTGTGCTCTATGGAGATCCCCATCCAGACCGTTTGAACTTTTAAAAGTTCAGTCATATGATAGCAGCCATATGAAAGTCGAGCTTTTAAAAGTTTGACCATCTCAGGCAAGTATATACCTAGCCTTAAGCAGCATTTTACCTTCACCTAGGATGATGCCTCAATACAAACAAAAAAAGATTGACTTCGATAATTGGCTTAGTTTCTGGTATTATTCTAAGGGGATCCAGTATCTGTCAAACTGGGATGACATGATCGACAGACCTCGATGCTTTGCCAGAGATGGTCTTCATCTGTCACCCCTGGGATTTTGGCTACTGGCTAAGGCTCGACCACTCCATAGTGCTTTTTTTAGGCACTGTCTCAAGAACAAAATTCCTGAAGTAAAAACTCTATCTAAAAAGGGTCCCTATTATATAATCGAAGACGCAATCCTTTGAATGCATCTTGATCAAACTTGAAAGTACGAAATAGCAAAATAGCGAAATGGCATATAAGCAATTTCTTTCCCTGGGAAAGAAATTGCTTGGCCATTTCCGTTACTTTGCCGTTTTCCTCACTATAGTGCAATCTCAGAGTTGGTATATTTAAGTAGAGGGGTGTGGGGGTGAAGCCCTCTACTTTATGTAATGTTTTGAAGTTTTTATTTTTATGTATTTATTTATTTATTTTATTTTTTTGTGGAACAACGATTTTTTTCCCTGGTAAAAAAAATTGCTGTTAAAAGTGTTCGAGATTGGAAGCTTTCACTTACATGGGGTCGATAAATCAGCGTTCGCTTTTTTTAAGCATTTGCTGATTTAATGTAGACCCTCTAAAAACAACCTCAAGGTTATGCTGCTAAATGCTAGGAGTCTTAACATAAAACTGCACTCACTGGAAGCAGTCCTCATGGAAGACTCAGACATTTGCACAGTCATGGAGACCTGGTTTAAGGCTGTGGACAGCACCCTAGTCGTACCAGGTTACATCTCCTCCAACATGTTCAGACCACAAACTGAAGGTGTGAAAACTAAAGGAGGCAGTGTATCAATATTCATTAAAGATAAATACACCTCCAGATTGGTAAACAGTATGATTCCTTGGAGATACTTCTGGTGAAATTAACTGTTGGTAGGACAACTATTCAATTCATTGCCAGCTACAGGACCCCCTCCTTGAATCAGGACACCTGATCTGCCTATTTGGATCTGCTTGAATCTATCAAGATAAATCTGAACACCATGGTTTTGGGCGACTAACTATCCATCCATTGACTGGGCAGATTACTCGTGCTCAAACTCACTTACCCAAAGGTTCCTAGAGTTTGTTAACTCCAGTGCTCTTGACCAGCTGGTTGACACCCCCACAAGAGGTGCCAGCATCCTGGATTTGATGCTTACCAGTATGGGAGAGCCACTGTAGCAACCCCAATGTGAGGTCTTCCTTAGTGAGAGCTGACCACAAATCAGTCTCATTTGAAGTAACTATCACACCTGACCCCCCCCCCCCCAGCAGCAACTAAACTAAAAAAAAAAAAACTTCTCGAAAGCAGATTATAACCTGTTACAGGATTGTATTAATAGCTTCACTGCACCACCCCCCTCAGATGGAACTGGCAACTATGCCTAGTTCTATACCAGTGCTTTATACAAACCCCTGTATAACTGCATTGACTCGGCCGTACCCGATAGGACCAAAACAAGCACCTCAAGGAAGACCAAACCTGCCTGGTAGACAACTGCCATTAACGGACTTTACAATAAGAGGAAGAAATTACTCTCCAAGAGTAAGAGGGAGCGAGCCCTAAACTGGAAACACCCCCCCCCCCTCAGCTTAAACAAGCAAATAAGACTTCTTGTGAAGCCCTCCAATGCAAACTGTGGATCCAAATTAGCTTCCTCAACTAAGGACAAGCATAAGACTTTTGTTAGTTACATTCATAACCTAAAAGGAAAGGCCCAGATTTGTGCCGAACTGGTAGTTAATGATACTATATATACTGAGCCTGTGGACATAGCTAACCTGTTGGCTGACAGGTTCTGTGAAAACTTCACTCCCCGGTCCCTGCCACATGTACCCTATGACATCTCTATCACCTCTTCCCTAACTTGTATCTCTAAAGAGCAGGTTGTAAAAGCCCTCTCTAAGGCCAAAAACACAGCATCTATGGGACCTGATAACATCCCAGGCTGCATCCTACATGGGCTCCAACTAGAATTAGCAATACGATTGGGTAATCTTTTCAGTTATAGTCTAAGCCCCGGCTTCATCCCAACTGAATAGAAAATGGCCACTGTTATTCCCTCACACAAAGGTGGTGGTTCCACTGACCCTGGGAACTATAGACCTATTAGCCTGACTAGCCTTATCGGCAAGGCCATGTTGCGAATCATCATTAACCTTATCAACAAAGATATAGGTAGTCTCCAAACATGTGACCCTACTCAATTTGGATTTGTCAAAGGGAGATCATGCTTGTTAAACCTGGTGGACTTCTTCGAGACAGTCACCAAGTCCTTGGATTAGGGGAAATCTGTGCATACAGCCTACCTAGACTTAGCCAAGGTGTTTCACACTATCCTCCACTCAGGCATCATTGACAAACTCACCCAGCTAGGTATCAACCCCATATATTGTTAGATGGGTCACTAACTGGCTCACTGATAGAACCCATATAAGAAAATAGAAAAATCCACCTCCGACAGCAAACCTGTAACCAGTGGTGTTGCACAGGGATCAGTCCTGGGACCTCTACTGTTTGAAATCTATTTCTACAAAGTACAAGAAAAAACTAAAGATGTTCTTCGTGTTTCACTGTTGCAGTCATCACATTTGGGTTATCCCTGCCAGGGTAGCCCTCAGTCAGCCCGAATACCAGATGCTTAGTATTTCTGCGTCAGTTGCTGTCACTTCAGGACTGATGTCAGGTTGTTGGTAGTATAAAGTAAGACAGCCGACACCATTACATCAGTCTTTCTTGCTGAGGAGTCTGAAGCAGAAGCAGTTTGCATGAGTGCCGGTCGGCCACTACCTGAGTTTTCATTTTCTGAATTGAAGCTGAAGTCTTCTAAAGCTAAGTACCCCATTGGGGATCCTTTTTTCTTGCTCTAACCGATGTCAGAAAAAGGTAACAATTGTCTTGCTTGTGGAAAGCAAATACCACACCAACACTTTCATTCTTACTGCTTAGTGCTTAGGCCCAGACCACGATGTCCCTCGCTGCCATTTTTGTGCTTTGTTCAATGCCAGAACTATACATCGTTGGGCCCTTATTCTAGCTAGATATTTTCACTGTCAGTCCTCGAATTCTGATATGGCTTCGGTAAGCCATCTGACAGCAGATCTTCCAAAAAAATGTAAGGATGAAGACAGAGACAGAACGCATAGGTCCAAACCTTCCGATGATGCTTCCATTAAGCTAGTCATCAGTTCTCCAGTCCTCAGTGAGGCATTTTCGCAGCCCCTGATGCCCGCTTCTGTGGATTTGCAGGCTGCTACCAAGACCCTTTCAGAATCCGGTATGCCACAAAATTCTTCATCGACTAAGAATCCTGCAGATGTCTCTACCTTGGATGAGTCCGGAGCTGCTGAGCAGGCAGCAGCTTCCGAGAAAGTATTTCACACTACTGTTTCTTGACACAGACCGATGACTTCTATTGCATCTAATGTTCTTTCGAAAACTACAGAGTTTCTAAGGCCCAGGGTACAAACCACACCCAAGAAACCGACAACCCAATCTCAGGCACCTGCTTCATTGCCTCAGTCTCAAATGCTTAAAATGGCAGAAGACCTTATAATGCTGATCAGGGGAAGCCACGCTACCCCTTCCAAAAGAAAAAGAGATTTGTCCCCAGTAGTTTTATCTGAACAGGAGTCCGATGACTCTGATGCATCTGAATATGAAGACATGCAAACACTCTCTGCTTATGAGGATTCTGATGCAGAGGAATCCATTCCTACAGCCTCTCCACCCGAGGACTTTTCCTTTGGTGAAACCCTACATACTTTAAGGGAAAATTTCCAATGGGAATGTCAAAACTACCCTCAGTCCAAAAAGAGACTCAGGGAATTCTTAGATCTTCCACAGTACAGACCCTTGGCCATTCCTCCTTTCCTGGATGTTCTGGATGATGTTTTCATGGAATCCAGTTTGGCTCCTGACACCCTCCCTCCTGCTCCCAGGAAACCTGACAGGTATTATAGAATCCCTGAGTCACACAAATTTCTTTTCAAAAATCCTACTGCTGACCCTGAGGTTATTTCTCAAGGGCTTAAAGGAATTAAAGCAACTTCTGCTAAGAATGTCACCCTCTCAGTTAGGGATTCCAGAGCAATAGTCAGATGGAGTAAAAAAGTATACACCTCTCCTACTCTTGCTATTAGAGCCCTAAATTGTCAGTTCCATATGCAAAAATTTCAGCAACACACCATATTCCATGATGTAACTCCTCAAAGAACAAATATCATCCTTTCCTGCTTGTGCAGAAAATAAAGAGTTACAAGAGTTAATGAATTCTGCAGGTCAAGTAACTAAGCACACCTTGCACTGTGGTTTTGACACCCTAGAAGCATCTTGCAGGGCAGCAGTCACTGGTTCTGTCCTTAGAAGGCATGCTTGGCTTAAGGAACAGTCCTTTCCAGACCATGTCAAATCCAAATTATAGGCTGCACCCTTGCACAAAGACAGCCCATTTGGCACCAAGACAGAGGAAGTCTTAAAAGAGATGGGAAGCAAAAGCAAATTCTGTGCAGACGGTTAAGGATTTCCTGCAGGTTCAGCCACCCAGGTTCAGTAGGCATTGCCCCTCCAAGCACTGGTCCTTTCCTGCCCCCTCCAGGTCAGTTCAGCCTAAACCCTGGAGAAGCAGACCCCCCAGACAACAGCCACAGGGAATGCAGAGATCAAATCCATGGAGTTCCTCCACTTCAAAACCAGGGAGTGCTAAGCCACCCCCTCATGGTAAGAGCTCACAGTGACTCTCCACTTCCACTCCCTCCCTCTGCCTACCTGCACTTGCCCCTAGGAGGAAAACTCTCCTTCCACACAAGCATTTGGGCCACCATTACCAATGACTGCTGGGTCCTCAACATAGTGTTCCAGGGATGCAAATTTTCTTTCCACACTCTACCAACCCCAAAAGGGTTCCCAGATCTTCCTCCAAACCAGTGTGCAGAGGCCAAAACGCAAGTCCTTTCCCTGCTCTCTATGAGGGCAGTAGAGCACATTCCTGCAGAACAAATAAGCAAAGGTTTCTACTCCAGGCTCTTCCTGGTACCCAGAAAAGAGGGCACCTGGCACCTCATCCTCGATCTATCCATTCTAAACACTTTCCTGGTGATACCAAAATTCAAAATGCTCACCCTCCAGCAAGTACTACCTATGCTCTCCCAGAATGCTTGGTTAGCCACCCTAGACCTAAAAGAGGCCTAGCTTCACATCCAAATCAGGGCATCATGCAGAAAATATCTACATTCCAGGGCAGGATCTCTGCACTTTCAATTCTCTGTGCTTCCCTTTGGCTTATCTACTGCTCCCAGAGTTTTCACAAAATGTCTGGCTCCCGCCATTGCTTTTTGCAGATAAAGAAATTTTCAAATTTACCCATACTTAGACAACTGCCTAATTCAGGCAGACAGTCAGGAAAAGCTGCTCAAGCACCTGGCTTTTGTAAAGGCCCTACTGACCTCCCTAGGGTACACTATCAACGAAAAGAAATCCAACTAGTACCCACCTAAAGGATTATATTCCTGGGAGCAAGCCTGGACACAGCATCCCAGATGGCATTTCTTACTCCAGAAAAGTAAACTTATCTGACAGCTTATTTCTCTCAACTAGCCACCAGACCCCAGTTATCTGCAAGGAATATCCTGCAAACTCTAGGATTCATGGTATCTTGCATTCTACTCATTCCATATGCCAGACTGCATATGAGGAAACTTCAATGGTACCTAAAAAGCTTTGGTGTCAACACTCTCAAGACCTGGAAACTCTTATACCTATGATACCTTGCCTAAGGAAAGATTTTTTATGGTGGGCAGAAGCATGCAACCACAACAAGGGACTACCCTTCTCACCACCCCACACCACCCAGACCCTCACTACAGATGCATCAGACTATGCCTGGGGTGCACACCTAGACAGCAGATGCAGACAGAGCCATTGGAGCCCACATCAAATACATCTGCACATCAACCAAAAAGAGATGTTAGCTGTTCAGCACACATTGACAGCTTCCAGCCCCTTCTCTCCCCAGGGGCTCTACTGATCAAAACAGACAACACCACTGTGATGTGGTATATTAACAAGCAGGGAGGGACTCGCTCCTACCCTCTGTGCAGGCTTGCCATGACCCTTTGCCACACAGCCTCAGCCATGCAAATACACCTGTTAGCACAACTACTGCCAGGTTCTCTAAACTCTCTGGCAGACAAATTAAGCAGAAACCTTCTGGACCCACACAAGTGGCAGCTAGACCTAAGAACCTTTACCCTGATAACTCAGAAATGGGGCAGCCTGAAAGTCGACCTCTTTGCTTCCCACTGCAACCATCAGCTCAGCAAGTTCTGCACCAGGGAGCCTCACTGCAGGGCCTCTCAGATCCCAATCCTCCTGACCCAAAGGGAAGGAGAATTCATGCATCACAAATTTCAGATGCTTAATTTGGCAGCCTGGCTTATTCTCTGACCACTGAACAAGACAGCTAAAACCAGTAAAAAGGTTTTTAGATGTTATACATGAGGCCCTAGCCATCCAGGCTAAGAGAGCCAATACGGCACAGGCCTCCCTACCTCTCATCATAGCGCTGTTATCTCTGCTCATTTCAACACTGAGCAACCACTTTTCTCACACCCTCTCATCAATTTGAAACAGCTTCAGCAAAGTTAAAATTCTCTCCTGGAAGACAGCCCAGCAGGTGAGAATTATCCGAACGAGAGAAAGCCACTCATCATCTCCATAAGCCCTTCATCATCATCCATGCTATGTTGACACTCAGCCCCAACTCCCATCATCCTCTGTGGTGTCCAGGCCATCTAATCAATTAATATCAATCTATTTGCCGGATCTATATTAGAACAGCAAAGGCATTTTCTCAATGCCTCTACACCGAAAGAACTGAATAGTGAATGCACTAAATTGTGAACAAACAGCGATTATTCCTGAAAGAAAGAAATTTGGCCTTCCCCCATGTGTTTGCCCTTTCCCCATTGTAGTTTAAGTAGGTGTGTGTGCCTTTCTTATGTCTTTATTTTATTTTTTTTTTTTGTTTTGTTTTTGGAACGATTTTTTTTTCCCTGGGAAAAAATTTGTCCACCTTTTTCCTAATCAGCTTTGCTGCAACAAGCAGAGGCAAAGCCCATATCAAGCAAATCATTTCCAAATGGATGCAGCCTCCACCTAAGCAGCTTTTCTCAGAGGAGTCCCCCAGTCTTGCAGGGCATCTAGCCAGCCCCTAGTCTTATTGACTGCCTCCACCCTTTTCCTCAACTTTGGGAATCAACGGCTCCTGATAGAAAAACTGATGTAATGGCATGGCTGCCTTGTATTTTATACTACTGATGATACTGTCAGTCCTGAAGCGACAGCAACAAGACGCCCGCGAACGAGAAAAATTAATTCGGTTGGCTGACTGGGCACCTTGGGCAGGCTTGGATAACCCAAATTAACATCTACATTTATGGTGTGGTAGTGTACAACTACTGTCTTACTGGGGCTGGACATAAAAGTTTGCGATGATTGCAACTGAGAGCGGTCATAGAATTATCATCCCTTTCAGTAAGAGCAATGTTCCTGTTAACTACTGCATCAACAGCAACACCTTAAGTATGCACACTGTGGTGAGAGACCTGGGCACACAGGTTGACAGCAACATTACCTTTGACCACCATGTCTCCACAGTGGTAAGAAGGGCATTCTATATTGCTCAGCTCATAAATAAATGCATTGCCTTTAAAATCCAATAATTGGTCTGTACCTTTGGTATGGACCTTTCCCAGCAGCCAGAGGGAGACAAGACCACAGATGTTCTTCACAAGGAAAAAAATCAAGGTCTTCAACATCTGTCCTATGTGAATCATCTGAAATCACTGTCACTTTATTCCATTTCATACAGACTACTAAGAGGCGATCTCTGCCTTATATACAAGGCAATCTTAGACCCTGCTTTACTGGAAATGCTGCATATCCATAAGTCAAGTGGTACACGGGTTACTGGCTCTAAACACTTTAACCTGGTGCATGGCATTAATAGAATCTGCTAGAGGGACAAATTTGTCTCCCAGAGGTTACCACACCTTTGGAACAAACTCCCACTTCATGTCAAACAGAGCACCTCGTTGGCCCTCTTCAAACGCAATCTGGATTATTGGATGGGTAACCATAAATTCACCCCCAGGCATCCCATCTTTGTCGGGATAATAGGTGCTGATAATGGAAATAAGGGTAGAACCTGGCTAGGCTTGTAAGGGCCCTAGGGCCATTAACCTACTAACTTCCAATGATCTTATGATCCTATGACCTACTATACTATTAAGGAGCCATTTATGACCTCTGTGGTGACTGGACATGTGAAATACTAACTCAAATCCATCGAAGTGCACAATGGAAAAGATATATACAGAAATCTGATAATTATGCTAATATGCATACTTTATTACTGAACAAAGATGACTATCTCCTGAATGGTAGTATGCAAACAGTTGGCATCAGTGACCACTTTTGCAGCATAATGTAAGCTTTCATTTAATACCATGAAATACTAAGTAATCACCTTGTGGTTCAGGTTATTAATATGGTTATTGACAAATGCCATTCATTCATGATATTTCCAACCAAAAAAAAAAATCTATGTTTTTGTTATCAAATACCCGATTCCTCTGAAGAGCTTGGACACAGACTCCACACCCAGACAGCAGGACCAGAGCCTGCACACAGACACCTCCTGCCAGACAGCAGGGCCTGAGTCTGGGCACACATGCCTCCCACCAGACAGCAGGACCTGAGCCTGAACACACATGCCTCTCGCCAGACAGCAGGACCTGAGTCAGGGCACACATGCCTCCTGCCAGACAGCAGGACTTGAGGCTGGACAGAGATGCCTCCTCACAGACAGCAGGACCTGAGCTTGGACACAGACATTTCTCACTTGTCAGCAATACTAAGTCCAACAGTACTGAATGACTGCAAGTCTTCCCTTTGGAAATACTGGCATGCAGCAAATGTAGGCAGGAAACATAGCTAAATGGACTGTGGTGAACACATCTACACAAAGCACCCAAGCAGTTATAAGCAGCAGTCATAGTATATGGACAACTGTATCAGTAGTACTCAAAGTTACTGAAAAATATAATGGATCAACCCATTCAGCATAACCTTGCACTCTGGTAACAGTACAGATAAACTAACTGTAAAGGGACAGTACATAGACTGCAACCTTAATAAAGTGCTGGAAGCATAGCTAAAAGGCCTGTGCTTAATACATCTATACATATGCACATTTATTTATACGCATATAGACACACCTTCAAAATATTTTAGGAAAAGAAAGTTTAACAAAATAATCATTTTGCTGCCATGGCTACTTACCATACACACATGCACATACTGTTTATACACACACACACACACACACACACACACACACACACACACACACACACACACACACACACACACACACACACACACCTTGCTAATTATATATACTAACTCCAAGATCACACAGTTCCCAGTGAAAGGGACTATAACTCCACCTGGGGATTGACAATTTTGCACACCTGTCAACCATCTGTTTAGCTGACCAAATACTGTTGATTAAACAGATGTTGACCAAAGACATATTAGACTAAGTGCAGGACTTCCATACATGTATGATCAAGGAATCATACTTTGAAATCAAGAGCATTAGCACTTTGCTGGAATATCATAAGTACAGTCATGTGGACGGAACACAATAATTACCACTTCCAAACAGAATTAGCACCTAAGATGACAGCATTTAACAGCATAATTAAAATGAGGCCATTATACTCATTTTTGTTTGAATCCCAGTACAGTATCATACATTAGAGTGGGAAGCCTTTCTGAACAGAATGTAGGCTAGCCAAGATATCCAATTCATGAATGAGGAAAAGAGGGCAAACATTAGAATTAAAAATAAATAAATAAATAAATATTATGATCAGGCAACCAGCAATGGATGGGCAAACACATTTAGGGATGTATTCACCAGCAAAGCCAGCTTTTCAAATATTGGAGCTGTTGTAGATAACTGTGACAACCATATCATGTGCCATTTTATCTTGAGACATTTAAAAAAAGTCAGTCTGAGGGAGCCATCAGCAGTTTCACTGTCTGCTTCTGCATCTGAGGAGAAGAGAAATGCATGTTAAAAAAATTGGTTTCAAGAACTGCAACTCTCCACCTACTGGTCAAGTAGCATTCTAAAGGGGTACATTAATGCATAGGTAGAACCCCAAAATGAGTTTATACTTATAATACTAAATTTGATTCCCATAGAAAGTAAACATTTCACAATGAAACCAATTTTTACTAGCTAAGCTGTACTTTCTGTTTTCCGTTTCCCCTGTAGGATTTTACTAATTAGCTATAAAACTTTCCCCCAGCTGCTGGAAGTTTCCCAAACATGCTCTTCTTAATATGGTAGTGTAAATAACTCATTTTCTTTAATTTAACTTCACTGACTTAAGTGGTGCAAAAACTTAAACTAAAATGTACTTGCCATACCAAAGAACCCAGGTCTGCATGAAACAAATTCTGTAACACTTCCATTTCACAGTCAGAAAAATGACAAGCAGTACATGTATGTGCACTTCCATTATACTAAAGTTGGATGTCATGACATCATTGGATTGTGGCATTCCCTCTGAGGGCAACCAGAAATAAAGAAAAAAAATAGAGATCTGTAGTACATTACATATCTCTGATGAAACCTTTTACTTATGGGAGAAGTTTGGATGACAAATAATAACATTACAATGGCAACACAGCTTCCTTTAAAGATGAAAATACAGTACAGATCATAAAAGTCCACTTTACAGTCACATGGATTGCTAGGTTTCTCCTCTGCTGTAATCATTGCATTTGGAAAAATAAAATAAAATAAAAAGTCACAGAAGCCAACAAAGTATGCCTTTAATAACATTAAATGTGCTCACATGACACTAGACTACATTAATTACCACTGCTGTTCTGTTTGTAGTATGGAATGAAAAATGTAATAATCACGTAAAACGTATTACTCTTTAACTTGTTTTCTTAATTCATATTTTTTTATTTTGTCATTCAACTTTATACTTATTTTTCCTCAGCATATTCTCAAGTCATGGCAGTAAAAGTTGAGTATGTCAGATAAGCGAAAACGCAATCTGTCGTACTCATTTCAGCCAATAATCATAACTTTGAAATTTGTATTGTGGGGGCTGTGCCCCCCCCCCCCGCTAAATATATATTCCTACTCCGAGGTTGCACTACAGTGAGGAAAGGGCAAATATCCCACTCTTCACTGTAGTGCAATCCCAGAATACCATTTCTGATATTATGATTATTCGCTCATATGAGCGTTCAACAGAATGCGTTTTCGTGTATGTAAAGTAGACCCTAAAAGTTAATTTGCTGCAGTTTGTTTTAGTATTAGAAAACAACCATAAATTAGCGTGTCTCAGGTTATCGCATGCCTTGAAAAACACAATAGGTAGAAGAACTATTTTGCATTAGAAAAGGCGATTAAAAGAAGGAAAAGCAAAAAGTTTTCAGGGAACCACCTACAGTAAGGAACATTAAGCCTATAAAGTCAGATGACATACCACGCTTGCTTCTGGCTAGCTTGAAGCATGACTTGTTAAACCTCCTAAAGAGACTATTCAATATTAGCCTCAAAACAGGCTTTGTATAGGATGAATGGAGGACAGCAACAGTCATTCACTTAGACAAAGGTGGTGCTTCACACAGACCCAGGAAATTGTAGACCTATAAGCCTGAGCAGTCTCATCTGTAAGGTTATGGAAAGGATCATTATGGTAGCCTACAGCCCCTCAACCCAACCTAGGCTGGATTTGTCAGTGGCAGGTCTTTCCTACTTAACATGGTTGACTTCTCTGAAAAAAGTCACGAGCTTGTAGATAAGGTCAGATAAGTGCACACTGCTTATCTGGAATTTGCAAAGGCATTCGACACCAACCCCCATACAGGTATTGTAGACAAACTCACAAGATAAATGTTAACATCTGTGAAATCACTGGATAGTAAATTGGCTTACAAAATTAACTCAGGAAGTAAGGATTTGGACTGTCTGACTAGTCCCTGGATAAACTACTCACCATCAAATAAGTACGTCCAGTTATTACCTATATTAATCAAAACATTCCTAGGACACACTGACAAACCCTGAATCTTTCCTTTCCCAACTCATGATTATATTCTGTAATTAACAATGACTACAATACCATCATCTTTAATATGAGTCATTTCAAGGCACTCCTAAATAAAACATTCTTAGTAGATTTTAGCACTGTATGCCATAATACAATAAATGACGTACTCGTAAAAACTAATTTTGGGGACTCTTCAGTGACAGAAACCTGCTCATTATACTCTAAATTCTGTATCAACTTCTCCAGTCACAAAAACTGCTAAGTGAAGCATGACCCTTGTCTGCAAACTGAGCAATGTTACTGGTACTGGATTAACAAAGAAACTCTTTCTGAACAGTTATGTACTGCACTTCTCTTAAGAGACTCAGTGTTTCAAATTGCAGATGCGCGCACACACACACACACACACACACACACACACACACACACACACACACACACACACACACACACACACACACACAAAACTGCAGCACAGATCCTTTGGATGACATTGTTTTTTTAAAAACTGAAATATAACTAAAAAACATGGACCCATATCTGGAAATTGAACCCTATCAATCTTGCATTCTGTGTAACTGTCTGGTGGCAGGAATTACATCATACTTGGCATAACTCATAGACAGGGCTTAGTGGTTCCTGTTTTATCTTTCAGTTGCTAGAAAAACAATGCAATACAGAGGCTATGTACTGAATGTGGATATCTATAATCTGATAGAAGTATATGTGGTTACCTATCAAATAATCGAATGGACAAATTGTTAAATGTCATATGACTGAAACTATAGCATTGACAATTTGGTCCATTGAAACAAACGCAAACCAAAGACAACACCTACATATACCAAATAAAAACTACTTTTGTGGAGAGGGAGATCCCCCTGCATCTCCCACACCTCCTGCTAATTATATATACCAACTCCAAGATCACAATACAGTTGGAAAAAGGGGAAATTTCCTGATTCCTACTGTAATGCGATCTCAGTCAGAACAGTTTGATGATCTGAACTGTCGTTGGTATGGGTTCGACAATATGACATTAACTGTAAGCAATACCATCACTCTAAAACAACTGAAGCAATGCCTAGAAACTACTTGCTTTTCTCATCAACTGTTTCAGATATATGAAGAGCTTTGATTTCAGAGGCTAAAGCCGATCTTTAATAACAAAAAAAGAAAGGGAAAACAAATGGCTGTGGTATGTTATCCACAAATTGTGAAGTGTTTACTCAAAAGTAGCTTACAACAGAAGTATTGGAACATAAAATACATCACATTAGCAAATAAAGCTCTAGAGACAAGGAGACACAGATATACACAATTAAAATTAAGACTCAAGCTCCTTGGAGCCAGATAACATGCATGGAGAGTTCCAGAATCTAAGACTAACACATTCCCACTATCAATCAGATTAAAAAAATTGTTGTATGAACACTTCTCTGACATATGGTAACAAGCTGTAGTGTTAACAGATACCAGATAGCAAAGGAGAGATGACATCAGACCTAAAAGGTATTGACCCATCACCCTGATCAATTATTAATGTACAGTCTGTAAAAAGTCATGATGTTGCTTGTATAAAATGCCACAAGGGATCTGAAACTGTTAAATATGGTGTGATGCCCACCAGTGCCACCAATATGTGATGCCCATCAGTGTCACCAATATGTGACATTCCCTCTCTTGGCCAGTGATCAAGAAGCCTCAGTCCTCACCACTGACACTAGTGGGGGACCTTCATTTGGAATATAAACTGATACATGCAGTATTTCCAGATGCAGCTCTCTGCACCAAGTACAATTTCCCTTAAATGCACACAGGGAACATGGCCAACCCGGGGTCTGGATTTCTCTATATCTGTCTCCCTCCAGGTCCCCAGTAAGACTCACCACTGGTACAGCTGTAGGGTTAGGTCATCAACCTTCCATGCTAAGTCTGTATGACTACCCTTTTTTGTGTGTTTTTTCTCTTGTTTGGTCTCACATTTCAAAGATATACAATAGGTGGACTGTACACTCTAAATTGGCTGTAGGTGTAAGTAGTGTGCGCATGTGAGGTATGGAAGAACAACTGCAGCAGAGCAAGCCACCTGGAAGAGGAAATATTGTCTCTAAATTATTGTCACTGCTGAAATGACATCCTGACCACATGTGCAAAGAATGGGAAAGAGGTTGTGGATAGATGGCTAGAATAGTGTCAATGTCTAAGGGTGGTCACAGAAATCTGATCTAGTGATCTTGTCAAAGAATGCAAGAATCAAAAGGAAAGACTATCACCCACAGTGTCAGTTGAAGAATGGACAAGTGAAGATGAATTAGTGACCCTCTTGTCCTGTGTGAGGAGGTCCAACCAGTGAGGTAACTTGTGGTAATTGCCCCTGGCCAGATGGATTAAGAGGGTAACCACTGCTGTCATGGCCAAAATGGAGTCACTAGTAAGGTTTATGGGGAGCCCCGCTGAATTTTCTGCAGGATTCTTGGATGTAGGGGAACTGGAGGGAAGGCATAGAGAAACATAGGTTCATATGTTCATAGGTGTGTACTAGGCTAATGACCCTGGAGCCTTTACAAGCCTAGCCCATAGGATTACCCTGGCATCATGCCACCCAACCTTAGTTCTCAGTCCCTCTGTCGAGTAGAGCCACTGGAGTGATTCCTGGGGTGAATTTTCTATTTCACGTCCACTCATCAAGATTTTTCTTGAAGAGGGTCAGTGAGGTGCTCTGCTTGACATGGATGGAAGTCTATTCCATAGCATGGGCAGTCTCTGGGTTATAAACATGTCCCTCCAGCATGTTCTGTTGATTGTGGTAATGAGGTTGAGGTCTCTGGAGTGTGTGGGGTGGAAGGATTGGAATTTCTTTAGATGTAGCATTTCTAACAGAGCTGGGTCAGACATGGCTTTGTAATTCAAGCAGAGATTGCCTCTAAGTAGGTGATATGAGACAGAGAATAGTTGGAGTTTTTTGAGTCTGTCCATATAGGACAAATGTTTAAGGCTTAGGATACTCTTTGTGAGGTACTTTTGCGGCCTCTCCTGTTGTTGCAGGTGTTTAGTGAGGTACATGCCAATTGGGGCATTGTACTCAATGACTGGCTTAATGAGGGAAGAGTAGAGGGAGACAGTGATCTCTTTCTTCCTGCAAACCCCTTAGTAATGAGATGTGCCACGTAGAAGTACTTTCTGACCACAGTGGCAATGTGGTGGTCAAAAGAGAGATTGCTGTCAACTTGTGTTCCCAGATCTCTTATAATGCCATCTGTGTTCAGTGGACTACCATCAATGTGGTAATTCATGAGAACTGGGTTCTTCACAAAGGGGATGACGACACATTTTTTGACATTTAGCTTAAGGCCATGTTGTTGGTCTCAGTGAGGCCTTTCTGTAGGATGTCAGCATCACTTGGGGAGTTAGTAATAGCTCCCAACTTGCAACTGTCTGCGAACATTATCAGCTAGAGTCCTTTTGTGTTGGCCTGGACTTCAGAGAAGTACATACCAAACAGAACAGGACCCAGGACTGAACCCTGTGGGACTCCACTTGTGACTGGTTGGCAGTCTGACTTGGGGTCAGCTATTTTCACACTGTGGGTTCTACCTGTGAGCCAGTTTGCAACCCACCTAGTGATATAGGGGTTGATGCCTAGCTTAGTGAGTTTTTCTATGATTCCTGAGTGGAGAATGGTATCAAAGGCCTTGGCCAGATCAAGGTAGGCTGTATGAACCAACTTGCCTTCATCCACAGCTCTTCTGACTGACTCAAAGAAGTTGACCAAGTTGAGCGGACATGATCTACCCTTCACAAAACCAAACTGTGTGGGATCCAGAGTTTGGAGATTCCCTATATCCTTGTTTATTAGGTCCATGATGATGCGTTCCATAGCTTTGCATATCAGACTCGTCAGGCTAATGGGGCGATAGCTCCCAGGGTCTGTAGTCGCTCTTCCTTTATGGAGAGGGATGACTGTAGCAGTGTGCTATTCAGCAGGGACAAAGCCTGAGGTGAGGCTGTGCGTAAACAGGACACACAGGTGAGGTGCCAGTTCACTCTGTAATTCATGTAGAACACAGCCAGAGATATTGTCAGGCCCCATAGAAGCTGTATTCCTGGCCTTGGACAGTGCTGTTTTAACCCATACAGCACTAATACTGGGTGCCTGGCAATCTACTGGTATTGTGATTGATCCTTTGGGGGGGGGGGTAAAGTTGGCACTGAATCTGTCGGCCAGTATATTGGCAATATCTGTTGGCTCCGTATAGGAGGTACCATTGTGCATTAGCTCAGAGCAAATCTGGGTATTGCTGTGGAGATTCATTACATAACTATAGAAGGCCTTGTGGTTGTCTTTGCTATCTGCTGCAATTCTGTTTTCATAGCTAGCTTTAGAGGATTTGATGAGGGATCTCAACTTTTTGTTGAGGCTAATAAGGGAGTTTTTTCCAGTCTTGGGACTTCACCGTATTCCGCATCAGTTTCCTCCTTCTGTTGTAGAATATGTTTATGGCAGGGGACCACCAGATTGACTGCCTTTTTTTGGAGGAGAGCATCTTGGTTCTATTGAGTATGGCAAGATCCATGCTTTTGTGCACGTGTTCGTTCAGTGCATTGGTGTATGATTCGGCGGTTATGCAACTATTCTCCATTTGTATGGGTGCCATGAAGTTAGCCACCTCTGTTTTTAGGAGCCCAATTGGAGAAATTTTTCATGGTGGTTACCTTTGCAGGAGCTGGGAGTGGGAGGGATGTGTATTTCCAAGGTGATTAGTTTGTGGTCGGATCTAACCAAGGAGGAGTTGACTATTGGTATAGAGCAACAGTCACCCATGTTAGTAATGACCAGATCAAGGATGTTGCTACCTCTAGTGGGGGTAAGAACGAGCTGGTCCGGGGCATTAGAATTAATGAATTCCAGGAAACGAGCAAGTGTATTGGTACATGAGTAGTTGAAGTTGCCCAGTATGAGAGTGTTAGGTTGGACCCTAATATTCTCCAGGGTGCTTAGGAATATGGAGTGTGCATCTTCTGACATGGCATATATTTTTTAGCGTTTACAACATGTTTATTGGTATTTGAACACACTTTGGCTTAGGTTTTTAACTTTAGGTAATGTATTTTGCAAAAACAACATTGTTTTTAAGAAGAACTGTTCTTAATAGAGTACTTAGTTTTTAGCCTTTGCTAGGGCAGAACTCATTTAATTATTTAATTGAAATATTGGTTTAATTGTTTGTAACTGAATAAATGAGATAATTGAGATGTGTATTTAAACAGTAATAGGAAACAAGGAGAACTTGTCTGAAGAAGTGTTTGGATTTTGTAACACGAAAGCGCTTACAAGTTTCCAGTAAAGTTATCTTGGATTCCACTACGGCTTCCTGTGGTTTGTTTAACTCATCTTTTTGTTTTGTTCGTGGGTTTCCAACTCTTTGGAGTTTATTTTGGTGTACATGGTTGGGGACCTATAGCAGGCTACGACTTGAATCGCTGTCTTACCCAATGTTAGCTGCACCTGAAGTATCTCAGATGCGTTATGTTGGGCAACCAGTCTGGAGGTGTGCACATCCTTTATGAATATGGAAACACCACCGCCTTTGGAGCTTCGGTCCAAGTTCTGAGGCCAAAGGGTGTGGAATGAGTTATAGCCTGGAAGTGCAGGGGTGCTTTCTGCTGCCTTGAACCAGGTCTCTATTATGGCACAAATATCGATGTTCTCCATTTTAAGGAGTGCTTCAAGTGAGTGCATTTTGAGATTTAGATTTCTACCCTTGAGCAGCATGACCCTCAGAGTTCATTTGTTTGTAGCTGTTATGGTGGTAATTTGGTCTTTGGAATACCACCTAAAAAAGGCATTATAGGGGTGGCAAGAGCCTTGGCCAGTATCTGGAAGCTCAGGGGTGATAGATGTATGCCACCTCTGGCAAAACATCAAGGTCTGTCAATCATGTCATCCCATGCAGACAAATACTGGATCCCCTTAAAATGACACCAGAAACTTGGCCAATTGTTGAAATCAATCATTTTCTGCTTGTACTGTGGTATAATTCTGGGTGATGGTAGGATGCTGCTCAGGGTTAGGGTCATACCTGCCTGGGGTACATAATCCGAGAGATCCTCCATGTCTCTTTTCATGTAGTCCAGGGAGGTATGTCTCAGGTAATTCACACCCACATGTACAATGACAGAGTCATATTTGTATCCCTTGTTGAGGGACCTGAGTGCATGTGTTATGTATTGGATCATGGCACCTGAAAGGCAGCTGACTGTTACTTTCTCCTTATTAAACCTAGTGAGTGGGATATCAATGTGCCTCACTATTGAGTCAACTATGATTAGTGTGCTGGGCTTGCTGTTTTGCCTTAGGGGCTTTGGTTGAGTGGCACACTGTTTAGGAGAGTTATGTGTCTTGTGATTAGTGTTGTGTTGTGGTGGTTGAGTGCATTTCTGCCTTGGAGGTCTCGGCTGTTTGGGTAGATTTTTTATTGAGAGCCTCTGTGAAGGTGGGTGTATGGTTTGTGTTTTTATGTGAAGGCAGTGCTGGTGTGTGTTCTGGAGGGCTATGTGTTCCATGTGGTGTGGTGCAAGTGTTGACCTTCTCCTTTTGACCAGCTATCCCAGTCTTGGCTGGAGAGTGTGTGGCTTCCAGTTTGGATATATAAGTGCATCTCTTGCAAGTCTGAGTGTTGGGAGGCAAGAGGAGAGGGTTGTCAGTATGCATGAGGCAGTTGCTACATTGCGTCAGGATGCCCAAGTTTACCAGGTTAATAGGAGAAAGCACAGAGAACTGATGTTAAGACATGCATGGAGGGGTGGGTATTAATAATAAGTACTGGAGCTGTTTCCTTGTAGAATGTTTAGTGCTGGTAGCACTTTTGTGTGCTACAATAATTGCTATAAGTAGTCTGGTAAAGTGCTAGACTAATAAGCTAGTAAAAGTGCAGGAAAGGAGAGAACTACCAGATCTCAGGGAAAAATTGAAGAGCAGACTTTGGCACCGCTCAGAAGCTTACAAACAGTAATAGATACAGCAAATCTGTATCTGGACTAGACTAGTTACAGGAAAAAATCCCCAAATGCCACTAAACTACATTTTCTGAACCAGAAACAACTCCTCTTGTGGTAGATAGGCTACCTGGGGCTTAGGTGAGAAACTAAATCATTTATATGATACACTCCTTGACAGGAAATCAGAACAACAAATAGATGTTTAACAAACGGAGAAATTTTCCATTTAATACCTTACACACAGTGAAACTAGCTAGAAAAGATTTATAAACAGTGTTACAGTAAAAACCTTATTTATCAGGCCCTGTGAGGCAGACAATTTTAGTTAACTGTGCAGATTAGTTTATAGCTGTAAAATACAGTACAAAGTATGTAGTAGACAATGAAAGTGGTATAAATATCTTAGAATAAGAAATAACTAGTACAAATGAGAAAAAAAACAGGATGCTTAAGGTTATATATCACAGATCAGAGTTTTGCTCAGTGTCCCTCCTGCGATTGGCTCTGTGTGAAATGGCAGAAACACTCACAAGGTAACTTCTTAAGTAACAGAAGGTTAAAACCTGAAACAACTTAAAAAAAAAGCTTGAAAGAACCAATGAGGTGCTTACTTCAAGGTGTAGTCAAGGTAACCCCAATCAGCCAATGACCATAAACACTACACTTTCACTGAAATGTAAAATTGGTTTTGCTAAACTAAGAGGGCCTGGAAAATGTGCTCAGACACACAGCCTCTGCAAAC
>NC_056741.1:1171886523-1171889578 GCF_019279795.1 Protopterus annectens | reverse complement strand
AATTTATATAAGAGGCTACCATGGCTAGTCTACACAGAGGGTAGGATCTTGCATAGTTTATGTACCACATCATTATGGTGCTGTCAGAAAGCACTTGTAACAGCAATGGGAGCATAGATAACTGACAGGGCTAAGCTAAAATGAGAAAAAAATTTAAGCTGAGCTAGAAGTTCGACTATGACTCACTCTCATTCTTAGTCCAAGTGGGAGTATATAACTTGAGAGGTACCCCCCTTGATAAGCCTACGGACATAGCCAAGCCATCTAAAAGAAACCATGCCATATCCTTGCAAATATAGGTCGTTCTTTATGACCCTGGAAAACCATAATACATACTTAAATATACTGGAGAGAGTCCCCATTCAATCCAATACCATACTCAAGGGTAATTTTACCTGCATTAATATAAGGACTCACTAACATGCATGCCTAGCATTGCTATACTTTGTATATGCATGGACCATTTAGTCTGTATACCCACTAGTGGTGCAAACATTGACCTGGTCATCACAAACATGTCAGAAATATTTCACCCCCCCCCCCAGAGTAATGTCCTGATTAGGTCAGACCATGAGGGTGTCTCTTTTGAACTAAGGGTACAAACAAACACACCACCTAACCCTGGAACTGTTGGAAATTACTCTAGGGCAAACATTCTCCGAATAACTGACACCCCGTTCAAATTTCAAGCTGTCACAAACTATGAAAACACTGGTGCCTATGACGAATCATTCATAGAAACCCTGTATAATCATATTAACAGGTGCATAGAGACAACTGTACCTACTTGCATTAAAAGCAAGATCAAAACATAAGCTATCCTAGTAAAATCTCATCAATGAATTGTACAACAAAATGAAGAAGTGCATGCCAAAAAGTGATAGGTACAACATCCATCAAGGTAAAAATCCCTCATCAACCAAAACAAAGAAATCAGTGAGCTAGTCAAATCTAACAAAAATTAGCCTCCCAGGCCAAGGACAATTGCAAAGCTTTCTTCACCTATGTCAACCTCAAATGAAATAAAAAAGCAATGTACTGAATTAATTGTAAATCATGCCATGCCACCTATACAGAGCCAGAGGATATAGCAAACCTCCTGGCCAACAAATTCAGCTCCAGTTTTAGTCCCCCTCTCTGCCTGATGTCCCTCATGAAATGCCAATATCCATAACTCCATCAGCTATAAAATGAAAAAGCAAGTACTCAAATGGCTGTAAAAGGCCAAGAACACAGCTACTGGGGGTTCCCATAATGCCCATCACAAGCATGAAACATTAGCTGTTGGGCTGACTATAATCACTGTTTAACCAGAGACTCCAAACTGGATTCATGCTAAATGAATGGGAGGACTGCAACAGTTGTCATGGTGCATAAATATGGGCCATTTGAGAACCTGGTGAATTCTTGACTCATAAGCCTGAATAGCGTGATGTGCAAAATCAGGAGAATAATCATTGCTACCCTGAATGATGACATAGATAATCTATAAACACTTGACCCATATTTCAGCTTTGTCAAGTGTATATGTTGCTTACTTCAAGCCGTTCAGCCAAATAATGGATGAGGGTGTAATGGTGCATACCTCAACCTAGCCAAGTCATTTGTCACAATATTTCACTAGGGCATTCTAGAATGGCTAAGATCGCTAGGTATGAGCATGTACATAAACTATCTGAATAACAAGCTGGCTTAAACAAAGGACACAAGAAGTTATAACAGGGGAATCTACCTCCACAAAGCAGCCAGCACTGGGGGTGGAAGAACGAGAGTGCGCCATCAGGATGGACATGTATTTATATCAGCACATAACCATAGATCTTGGAATTGTGACTCGTGGATCATACCAATGACTCAACATGCTACCAAGGAGATGTGCAAGGTAGGTAGCAGGCATGAAATACAAAGACTATGCAGACTTTAGACAGGTAGTGAATGTAGCACAACAATGTACTCTATGTTCATAGGGTCACACATTTGTACTAGGCTAACTACCCTTGTGGTCAATTTTAAGCCTAGGCAATTGTCCCATGTGAGAATCAGAGCCTGCATTTACCTTGTCTCTGTAAATTGAACCCCTTCACCATTATGTCAGCCTCCCTCTGTAAAACTTAATGTACTGCTGAGTCGATAGTAATGAACCACTCTGCTGCCCAAAACATCTACAGCATGTCTGGGAGGTGTGGAGTACAAGGCCCTTGTTTTACATCCCTCTGTGCATGCAGCCTTGGTTGATGATAGCACAACATACAGCAGATGCATTCGAATAGCCTTATTTATGTTGTGAGGAGATTAACACCTTTCTTCTCAAGACTATCCAAAGAATATCATACAGTCACCATGAAAGACCATAGGTTATAATAACATCTGCAACTATGAATGATTTACACATACTGTGTGTCAACAGAAATACAATTCTTGAAAGTACTGCCCTACATCCCAGCTCTGAGCATCCACATCAGCTGACAAAGGCCCTCTATTGACCCTATACAAAACCTGTACTGGTGAACAGCAGTATACTGGCTTAATTTGCTATTCTTCAATGAAAGAAGTTTAACATGAAGAGCCTAGCTGTATATTAACATAAAGTGGCAATGGCTGTGCTGTTCCCGGAGGAGTAGTCTTTATACTGTATAAAATGCTGACATATTTGTTCATTGTCCATTCATGTGACCTTAACGTTATATTGTCTAAGCCAGTTATGCCCACTTACCAGTTGAAATTAAACAATGTGACTCTTAGATGTAAGTTTCATGGATACTGCTGCCTGCATTGCATGTTTGTGAATTTGATGAGGGTACTTGTGTTACATCTAGAAAGCCTTTGAAATTTAGATGTTACTTTAAAGAGCCTCAGAATATGTAATTAGGGATCTGGGGACCCAAGTTGATAGCAATCTCTCCTTTGACAACCACATTGCCAAAGTGGTTAGAAAGACCTTCTACATGGCCCACCTCATCATGAAAGGATTCACATCTAGATCAAGAGAGGTAATCGTGCCCCTTTATTAATCCCTCATCAGGCCCATCATAGAATACAATGCCCCTTTTGGGAT
>NC_056741.1:1171871523-1171884023 GCF_019279795.1 Protopterus annectens | reverse complement strand
CAGTTGTCCTATATGGAGAGACTAAAAAAAGTCCAACTACTCTCTTGTCTCATATCGACTACTTAGAGGCAATCTCTGCCTTACTCACAAAGCGATGTCTGACCCAGCTCTGTTACTAATGCTACATCTGAATAAATCCCAATCCCTTCATACCACATGCTCCAAAGACGTCAACCTTATTACCACGATCAATGTGACATGCTGTAGGGTCCGGTTCATAACCCTGAGACTGCCCATGCTATGGAATTGACTTCCCATACATGTCAAGCAGAGGACCTCACTGGCCCGGTTCAAGAGAAATCTTGATAAGTGGATGGGAAATAGACAACTCACCCCAGGGATCAATCCATTGGCTTTACTTGACAGAGGCACTGTGGACTAAGGACGGGTGTCACAATGCCAGGGTAATCCTATGGTCTAGGCTTCGAAAGGCTCCAGGGCCATTAGCCTAGTACACACCTCTGAACCTATGATTGGAATACTTGATCCCATGTTGATTGGCTAAGGGCTTAGACTCTGCCATGAATCACTATTGCCTTCGGTGAGCTGCCTGTCGGGCGCTAGGATCCGCCACATAACACAAGCACTCAGGTCACTCCAAGGCAAGTACAAATATGACTCAGTCATTGTCCATGCTGGTGTGAATGAACTGAGACGTACCTCCCTGGACTACAAGAAAAGAGACATAGAGGAGCTCTCTGAGCATGTGGCCCAGGCCGGTATGACCGTGACCATAAGTAGCATCTTACCCTCACCAAGAATGATGCCACAATATGAAGACAAGATGATCAATTTCAACAACTGTCTAAAGTATAGGTGTCATTCAAAGTGGATCCAATGCCTGTCACTCTCGGATGGCATGTTCGACAAGACACGATTCTTCGCTATGGACGGCTTGCACCTGTCACCCCTGGGCTTTTGGATATTGGCAAAGGCTCTTGCTACCCCCATAGTGCCTTTTTTAGGCAAGGCTCAAAAGACAAAGCCACCTCCATAGGTATCACAAGAGATAAGAAACTAAGAGTAATGCTACTCAACGCCAGAAGTCTAAACCTCCAGATGCATGCACTCTAAACTCTCCTTAGCATGGAGAACATCGATATCTGTGCAGTAACAGAAACCTGGTTCAAGACTCCCCAGAGCACCCCAGCACTACCAGGTTATACCTCATACCATGCTTTTTGGTCCCAAAACTTGCACCAAACCAGAAAAGGAGGGTGAGTATCAATATTCGTCAAAGATACCCACACCTCCAGGTTGGTGGCACAGCACGAAGCATCAGAGACTATCCATGTGCAACTAACAGTGGGTAAAACTGCCTTACAGTTTATAGCTTGCTACAGACCACCATCCCAAGCCCAGGAACACCACTCGGCCTTCCTGAGAACACTGGAAAATATGAAGGTCTCTCCAAACACCGTTACATTGGGCGACTTCAACTTCCCAAACAGACTGGGAGCATTACTCTATCTCCAACACCCTAGCTCAAAGGTTCCTATAATTTATAAACTCAAATGCTATGGAACAACTTGTTACCACTCCCACAAGAGGGGAAAACATACTGGACCTGATCATCACCAACATGGGGACTCTATGCTTTAGTCCAGAAGTGTATCCCTCACTGGATAGAATCAGACCATAAACTCATGTGACTGGATATTCACATCACGACCCCACCATCTGCCCAGAAAACCACAGTGAAAAAACTTCTCTAAAGCAAATTTCACACTCCTCAAAACCGCGGTGGAATCCTTCAAAGCCCCCGGGCCTGTGGAAAATATGCCCCAGACCGCAGAATCCTTTATAAACGCATTCTATGAACACCTTCAGGAATGCATGGATCATGCAATCCAAAATAAAACCAAGACCCAATGGTACAAATGCAGACGTCCTGTCTGCTGGACCCCACGCATAAACAAACTATACAATAGAAGGAGGAAGCTACTACATGATAGAGCAAAATCCCAAAAAGGGATGGCATCTCTGATCAGTGTTAGCAAAACACTACGGGTACTCATAAAATCGTCTAAGGCCAGCTTGGAGAGAAAAATTGCACAGGACACTAAGGATAATCACAAGGCTTTCTTTAGTTATGTTAGGAACCTGGGTGGGAATTCCCAGATATGCTCAGAATTCGTCCAAAATGACAAAAAAATACACCGAATCCACAGACATTGCCAACATCCTAGCTGACAGGTTCAGCGCAAACTTCTCCCCCCAAACCCTCCTCACCAAAAGGGCAAATATCTATCCCAGCAGAGTGCTGCCCCCTGACATCTCAGATGCTCATGTAAGAGCCGCCCTCTCCAAAGCAAAAAACACAGCATCAATGGGACCAGACGGTGTCCCGGGCTGCGTCCTACATGAACTCCAAGATGAGCTAAACCCAAACATAAAGCTACTGTTTAATCTCAGCCTTACCACAGGATATGTACCCAAAGAGTGGCGTAGAGCAACAGTGGTCCCTCTCCACAAAGGTGGTGCCTCAATGGATCCTGGTAACTATCGCCCCATAAGCCTGACTAGCTTGGTCTGCAAAGCTATGGAAAGGATCATCATGGACCTCATAAAAAAAAAAGATATTGGGGACCTATAGACACTGGATCCTACCCAGTTCGGCTTTGTTAAGGGAAGATCCTGCCTCTTAAACCTGGTCGATTTTTTTGTAACAGTCACCAAGGCCATTGACGAGGTGAAGGTGGTCCACACAGCCTACCTGGACCTCGCAAAAGCCTTCGATACAAAACCCCACTCGGGCATTATAGATAAGCTCACCAGCTTAAATATAAACCCCTATGTCACTAGATGGGTTGCAAACTGGCTCAAGGACAAAACCCTCATGTTTAGAATTGCTGGAGCCATGTCAGACTCCAAACCAGGTACAAGTGGCATCCCACAAGGCTCAGTCCTAGGAGTATAGAGGGATACTAGAGCAGAGAGGGAAGGACAGGCACAAGGTTTTATTTAGTAAGGAGGGAGTGATTTGTAGCTCAGATAGAAGCAGTAGATGGGAGAATTCAAGCCACAGGAGTTGTTTTAGGGCAAGGCAGTGTTAAGATTTGTATGGCTGGCTAGAGACAAATATAGCTATTGTGTTATACATTTGAGTTTGATTATTAAGGTCGATTGTAAAGGTAGTATAGGACAGGCATAGAGAAAGGCAAGGTGGGAGGAATGCTTGTGCCAGAGATGGTTTAGAGTCAGGAGAGAGATTTTTTTTTTATTTCTATAGAGCATTACCAATTTTTGATTTTTTTTTTTTTTTTTTTTAAACACTGTCCAATATGGAGGTCAAATTTTAATTGGTCATCAATTGTGGTGCCAAGGAGCATAGTGTGGAATTCAGCTTTAATAATCATGTTGTCAAGAGATGAGATGGTGAAGGTGGTCGTATGATGGTTGAAAGATGTGGAAATAAAAAGGAATTTTTTTTTAGGGTTGAGATAAGTTGGTCATCAGTTATCCATTTTTCGATGGTGAGAAAGGAGTTGTGTAATGGAATGACGGTGGGTAATAGCATCAGGGAAGGAAATAAGAGTAGAATTGTCTGTGTATTGTACAAGGGAGGAGATGCTACGTACAGGATGAGTGGAGATTTTTAGTAAAGATGCTGAAAAGAAGGGGCCCTACAATACAGCCTTGGGGGACTCCTGTCTGGATAGATAAAAAAGGTGAGAGGCAAGATTACATTGGTTTGGACATGTGCTGTGGAGGGACGCTGAGTATATTGGGGAAAAAGTTGCTAAGGATGAAGCTATCGGGTAACAGGAAAAGAGGAAGGACTAAGACAAGGTTTATGGATGTGGATGAGAGAGGACATGCACGTGGTTGGTGTGACAGAGCAAGATGCAGAGGACAGGAAGAAATGGAAATAGTTGATGCACTCTGGTGACCCCTAACGGGAACAGCTGAAAGATGATGATGATGATGATGAATTTATATTCTAGGGCCCCTTCTTTTCAGCATCTTTACTAAAAATCTACACTCATCCTGTACGTAGCATCTCCTCCCTTGTACAATACACAGACAATTCTACTCTTATTTCCTTCCCTGATGCTATTACCCACCGTCATTCCATTACACAACTCCTTTCTCACCATCGAAAAATGAATAACTGATGACTAAATATATATTCTTAACCCCTTCCAAATGTCCAAAATCTATCAACATATGGCAAACATGTTTATTTTTCTTGTAATAGTCTTAATTACTATTTGTATATAAGATAGTTCAGCTATGTATAACCTTCTGATTGATCTGCTGTCATATTTAACAACTATGAAAAATTCTCTCTCATTCTTGTATTTGTAACATGTACATTATTTTTTTTTACTTGTATTTTTTTTTTGAAAATGTATTAACTACTATGTTGGAGCTTTTCTCCTCGGGCCTCTACTGAAAAAGGATATGTATCCAGTTAGACTAGCCCGGTTAACAAATGTAAAATAAATAAATAAATAAAATATATATACACACACACATATATATATATATATATATATATATATATATATATATATATATATATATATATATATATATATATATATATATATATATATATATATATATATATATATATATATATATATATATATATATATATATATATACACACACACACATTATATATATATATATATATATATATATATATATATATACACACACACACACACACACACACACACACACACACACACACACACACACAGAGAGAGAGAGAGAGAGAGAGAGAGACGGATAAAGGCCATTTAGCACAGGAACAGCAGAGAAATTGGGATGGCAACACTTAGAAGGAATAAACACAAACATCCAGATCACAGGGAATGGGCTATGGCTGTATAACAAGAAAATGTTGTAAAGCGTTAGGATTTAACTGCTACTGACCTATAACATCTAAGTAGAAGCAAGCCTGCAAAATTTAAAAAATATTAAAAAAAAATTAAAAAAACATCCTATCAACAATTGACAAATATTCTGAGTTTCCCAAAACCTAAGGAACAATGAATTATGCAGAGTTAGACACCTTTGATGTATCTTAGCATCTAGAAGTGTAGAACATTTGAAACCTGATGAATAACAATGAATCTGGCTTTCAGTACTGGAGGGGTCAAGCAGAGATACCAGGTATCATGCTGAGGTGATGCATTAATTATGCAGACACCACGACTCCTCAGTGCAAGTTCAATGGACTGTTCACCAGCAGAAGATTAAGACAAAGGTGTTATGCATATGCATGAGAACCCTATGTTACAAAGAACAGCTTACCATTTACAGATGAGGTAGGAGAAGAATCACAGGCAAAACCAGTGTTTGCACTGAAGATGCATATTAATATGCACATGGTGCTTGTGTGTCACAAAACAGTTGCATCAAGGCATGAACAAGTGACCAGAAAGTCGCTCACACCAAAGTTACATCCATAACAGTGCAATCTCTATTCCACCTGCAGAGAAAACTTAGCTGCATTCAGCTGATGTGAGGCATTATCAGTTTCTTGTTACCTGAGGAGAGCTTGCATGTAAACATAATGGAATTAATATCACATGTGATATCAGTACCATGTTGTAACATCAGACTAGCAATTACTCCTTTCCTTACATGTGCATCAAACTGCCAATTGAAAATGGGAACAAGGGGTAAGAAATACCTCAAGCATGCACAATTTAAAGCAGACAAATACACCCAGATATGCTGAGCCAAATGCATGTAACCTTCCTAAACTACAAAGACCTCCTAAAAGAAGTACACATAAGAAATACCCTCAGCAGTCCCAAATGCACGCTCAAAAAAACACCCACATCAACACATTGAGGTAGAGGCTCCATGACATGTAGCTCTAAGTCCATAAGACAAGTTACCATACAATCTAACATTCTAGTAATTGGAGAATCCATCTTGAAACACACTAATGCCCCCGTCACCACCCTTAGTAAGGAGAAAGTTACAATTAGTTGCTTATCAAGGGCTAGTATCCTCCACAATTATACATGCACTCAGGTCACTGGACTATAATTACCAATGTGACTAACTAAGTCATAGTCCATGTGGGAGTAACTGACCTGTGATGTACCTACATATAATATAGGGACAGAGACACCATACAACTCTTGCAATATGTGTCTCAGGATGGTATGAGCCTAGCATTGAGCAGCATTTTACTTTCCCCAAGGATGATGACACAATACGAACAAATGAGGATCGACTTCAATAAGTGGCATAGTTTCAGGTGTCATTCTTAGGGGGGGGGGGGAATATTTGTCAGCATGTAAGGAGATGGTCAACAGGCCATGCTGCTTTAACAGGGACTGTATGTACCTCTCCCCTCTATGCTTTTGAATATTAGGTAAAACATTGTCTTCCCCATAGTGCCTTTTTTAAGCAAAGCCAAACAGAAAGTACTTGCAACATAGCAATTCAAACCCAAGAAAATCTTATTACTACTCATTTCTCAGAGTCTAAACAAAAAACGCCACTGCCTAGAAGCTCTCTTTATCCTAGAGAATGCAGATATATGTGCAGTCACTGAAACATGGTTGAAAGCCAAGGAGAGAACACCAATAGTGCATCGTTATAATGCCTGGAACACATTTAGGCCAGCTACTTTAGAGAACGGGAGTAAAGACGGAGGAGTCTCTATTACATAATACAGGACAGTGCACTTGAGCTGCTCCATGTTCAAGTCAACTTTGGTAAAATACAATACCACTTTCTTAGAAGCTATAGGTACCCCTCTATGATCCTGAAAAAATGACCATGTATTTAAACTTATTAGAAACAGTAACCATACAACTCAATACCATATTTATAGGTGATCAATTACCCTGCTATTAACTAAGAATCCTATATAACTGCAAATGTACATGCAGAGATTCCTGGATTTTGAAAACAAAAACTCACTGGATCAGGCAGTCAATACACAAACCGGTGTAGCAACCATACTGGATCTGGTCCTTACTAATATGGGAGACTGCTGCACACCACCCACTGTAATGCCTTCCCCAGTAAGGTCACACCAAAAAATGGTCTACTTTGAAGTAAAAATAAAACCTCAGATTCTCAGCTAAACATGGACTATCCAAGAACTATTCTAAGATTAACCTCCTGCTATCAAGTGAGAACCTTGCAAAATTTCAAGACCCTATAAAGCCGACTTATACTTCTGCCTGTGCAGAACTGTTAAAAAAAACACTATACAAGCATGGTTGAATCATAAAATCAATTGAAGTGTATAACAGGAGGAAGAAAATGATGGCAAAAGTTAAGAGTTACATCACGCAGCAGGATAAAAGCACTCTCAAAATAAACAAACAACTTACAGGACAAAATGGTATACCAAAGGCAAATTTGGCATCCCAGTTCATCAACCACCACCAAGCATTCTTTAGCTATGTCTGCAACCTCAAAGGCAATACACAATTCTGTGCAGAGCTCATTGTAAATGGAACCACCTATACTGAGCCAGAAGATATAGCAAACCTCCAGGCTGATAAATACTGCTCCTATTTTAATAGTCTCTCTACCTCAAACTTCCCTCATGTAAATTAACAAATCTAACTCCCCCTACTATGACTAGGGAACAGGTCCTTAAATATTCTCTCGAAGAACATGAACACTGCATCAATGGGCACAGACAATATCCCTCCATGCCGTCTAAATAGCATGAAACCTGACCATCATGGCCTCTGTGATTACTATATTAACTGTAACCTCCAAACAGGCTTCATGCCTCATGAATAGAGAAAGGCATCAGTCATCCCTCTGCACAACGGTGGGCCATCTACAGACCATGGAAACTACAGACCCCCCCCCTCCCAAGTCTCACTAGTATTATATCTAATGTCATGGAAAGAATTATCATGGAGATGATCAGTAGATATATATAAAAAGTCCAGACACTGGACCCAACACAGTTTGGTTTTGTCAAGGGCAGATCATGCCGACACAACCTCGTGGACTTCTTTGACAAGGTCACCAAAGTAACAGATGAGGGAAAAATCATGCAGACTGCCTGCCTTGACCTGGCCAAGGCTTTAGGCAATATCCCACTAGAGCCCTGTTGACAAACTCAAGAGGTTAGGTACAAACCCGGATGTCAGTTGGTGGATAGCAAAAAGTGGCTCACAGACAGGACCCAGGAAGTTAGAAGTGAGAGTCGACCTCTAGAAAGAGCCCAGTCACAAGTGGAGTGCCACAGGGATCATTCGTTGGACCGCTCCTTTTTGGCATTTAACTCTCACAAATCACGGCCAATATCAGTGGTCTCTGGCTGAAAACATTTTCAAGAAGATTGCAAATTAGGAGCTGTCATTGAATCTCACACTGACAAAATGTTCTTCAGAAGGGGCTGAGAGAGATAAACAGCTGATGTCCGAGCCATGGACTACAACTAAATGCCAAGAAATGCATAATTAGTACCTTCTGGGAAGTTGTCCATCTCAGGTACCTATCAAATTGACAACACACCACTTAAGAGTTGACCCAGCAGTCAGGGACTTTGGGACACACATAGTAATCTACTCTTTGATCATCACATGTCTACAGTGGTGAGGGGAATCATTCTATGTTGTGCGAACAAAGGTATGGCACCTAAGTCTAATTCAGATATTGTTCCACTGTATTTGGCATTGATCAGACCATTCAATGAGTACAAAGCCCCCTTTGGTATATGCCTAACTAGGCATATTCAACAACTGGAATGTCCACATAGGTAGCTCAATAAAAGAATTAAAGGGCATAATTAATTAATATGTCCTATGCTGACCAACTCAAGCACCTACCCTTGTATTCTGTGTCCTACAAGCTTTTGAGGGGAGATCTATGGCTGGCATACAGGTCATTGGCAAATGACACTTTGAAGGACCTCCTGCATATCCACAAAACAAACACTACAAGACTTACCCATTCTAAAGAATTATACCTTGCCTATGATATAAATAAGACCATCTAGAGAGATGGGTATGTATCCCAGAGAGTACCCAGTTTATGCAACAGGCTTCGCATCCATGTGAATGAAAATTCCTCCCTAACTGAAATTCAAGTGCAACTAGGACAACTGGATGGGAAACCGGAAATGCATCCCTCATTTGGCACCCATTTTTTTAATGGACACAGGTAGCCTGCAAATGGTTAATCTGTCAGGACTGTGCACTCATTTCTAAAGGGTATTGAATGGACAATGTCCCGCTGTGAAGTGACAACGCCACCGTAGCACCACCACCGCACTGATGTTGCTTTTTATGTGTGTGTGTTACTAATCTTTGAAACTCATTTCCTCATCATCCAAGGCTGCAGCTTGTTAAGTGTTTTTAAATTATAATCCAGACAATAAGGTAAAAGCAGAAACACTTGCCACTGTGGAATCATATAATCTGCAATGGAGCCTTCAACTACCTACTACATGCTACTATCAGACCTTATGTAGAAAATCCAGCCAGCCACTGCCCCTTCCTACTACCTCTGCACATGTTTTTTTATTTTTTTTTTATTTAACATTTGTTTACCGGGAAAGTCCGACTGGACACAAGTCCATTTTCAGCGGAGGCCTAGGGAGAAAAGCTCCAAGAGAAATACAAACAGTATAATATAATACAGTACAGTACAAAACAGAAACATTATACAATGCATTATAATATAGGAGACAGCCTTAACAGCTTTTACATACAACAGTGAAAAACAATGTAACAAAGATGAACAAGTTGTACAGTAAACCATGTATTTTTTTTTTGTTCAGTAAGGGATATAAGGATGAAGAAAGCATTTAATCATGTCACTGATACCTGGGGTTCAATTAGGAAAAAAAACTGCAGTCTAGTGATAAATAACAAAATTTATATATCTGATTTTAGTTTAAAGGATGTAAAAATAACTTATTCAGGTTACAGCTTTGCTTCAGTGTAGTAGTAAACATAGTTTATACCACTGAATGAAAGTCTATTTGCAAGGCCATAAGAACAATTTCATCAACACCACTTTTAATATGCAGACTTTCCAACCACTTGTATAATCTGTCAGGATGGGAAAATGGCATATTTTCAAACAGGTCCCTCTCATACAACCTTATGTTGTGACCATGT
Organism: Protopterus annectens; assembly: GCF_019279795.1. Lineage (NCBI taxonomy): Eukaryota > Metazoa > Chordata > Ceratodontiformes > Protopteridae > Protopterus > Protopterus annectens. Next base: position 1,171,873,944 of record NC_056741.1, on the reverse strand, counting down.
GTTCTCAGGGTTGGGGTGTCACTTCAACAATTTTCACACCATCAGGTGGCTAACCCTGCCATGGTTGCTATTCCATAACACACTCACACATACACACTCATACCTACAGACAATTTAGGAGTGTCCGGTCCACATACTCCATGTCTGTAGAATGTGGGAGGAAATGGAGCACCTTGAGAAAACCCAGACAAATACAGGGAAGGCATGCATCTTAGAAATGAACTGGAGAACCGCGTGGTTATATTTTATCTCTTTAGCTCTTTCTCCTACTCCCATCTTAAATATACTCATCTAACAATGTCTCTATACTTAAACTCGGTGGTGGTGCTGCAGTAGCATTGTCGCCATATCGCAATAGATTGTCCCGTTCGATTCTTAGCTATAGCGTCTTCTGCGTGAAGGCACGAGTGAATACTGTGTGCCTTCATTGAAGGTTGCAGCAGAGCTGGTAACTAGGCATGTAAAAATCCACTACTAATCTTTAGCGGACCAGAGTTCCGCTGTGGCAAATCGAAAGACACAAACAAACAAACGAGTGCACACAACATAGATTATAAAAAATACACTGGCAACTAGGCATGTAAAAATCCACTACTAATCTTTAGCGGACCGGAGTTCCGCTGTGGCGAATCGAAAGACACAAACAAACAAACGAGCGCACACAACATAGATTATAAAAAATAAACTGGCAACTAGGCATGTAAAAATCCACTGCTAATCTTTAGCGGACCGGAGTTCCGCTGTGGCGAATCGAAAGACACAAACAAACAAACGAGCGCACACAACATAGACTATAAAAAAATATACGTAAAGTAAGTCAGTACGTTAAGTTAAAGCCCAAAGCATAGCAGAACAGAGTGCGAGGTACTTTTCTTAGACATTACCTCTTGGCGTTAGTTTTTAACATAAATAAGCAGCAACTAATGCTAACAACTCTTGGAAAAAATGATTGAACACATGTAAGCAGCAACAGCTTTGAAGGCTGTTGTTTCAACATACCCGAAATGAAGAAAAGCAATCAATTTCCAGCAGCAAACCGAAACCCACAGTTGGGAGGCTATCGTCCGTCAACAAAACAGATGGTGCCAGGAACTTGAGATAAACTAATAGTTCCTGCTGTTGCATGGCATTTTTATTACAGGTGCAGGAGTAGTTCAAAGGAACTATTGAATATTTAATTAGAATGGGCGTTATTTTTGGCGTGACGACAGATTTGGGCTGTCCTTGAGCGTTCCCTTAAAAAAAAAGAAAGTAAACCCTGGGCGTTATTACTAATGCATTACAGCGCCCACACATTGTAAACGGAGCCGCGAGACAGTTTGCAAGCAGGAAAATGGAAGCCAGTAACGAAGCTGCAGGCAAGGGGACTGAGGGAAACAGTAAAATCGTTTTTTTTTTGGGCAGTACTAGTATTACATGATGCTAGTGTCAAAAGATAGGGGAGAAAGAGATGTAGGAAATGAGGAATCATATACAGAAGCACGTAATGTTCCTTTAACTACTTGTGTGGGGATTTTTTGGTATAGGAATAATGCGTTACCTACAAGTCTTAACATCTATAGGCTTTATTAAGTGGCAAAGAAAAATGAGTATTAGATTAACATTTATTATTTGTTATATAAAGTGTTGAGTAATGTCACAAAGTGTGTTTTGGTACTGTCACTTTAAATGCTGGTTAATATAAACAGGATGTACGAAGGTTTGGATATACACTGATGACGCTTTTGTAAGCGAAACTGGTCTGTGGGGCAGACTGTGTAAGCAATAAAGGCTTTTACTGTCGTAGTGCCTCTTTTTTAGAGTGCTGGAAGTGGATTTGGATTGAGTATTTAGTGTTTTCCGTGCACCAAGGTTGGATACGCGCACCTTCAGTTGGTTTCGATATATATATGTATATATATATATATATATATATATATATATATATATATATACATATATATATATATAGATATATATATATATATTTTGTATTAATTTGTAACACATACATATGTAGACTGGTATATGTTGATTCACACATTATAGTACATTACAATGTACTGTACATATGTACACAAAGTGACTGTCCCATTTCTGGTCAGTACTGTGAAATGCTGTAGTATAAAGTGTAATCTAACGACCACTAAACATGTACAGATTAGATGGCTTAGTGGTAGGTCCCATGACTATGGTGTGTATGGTCCAGGGTTCAACACCTGCGATGTATTAGACATGTTTTACTACAGAATAAGGCTAATTTAAGCAGTTGTAAGCAGGTTTAAAGGTGTTTGTGCGACATTATACCAGTGGTTGTACACAGTTAAACAAACTTTACATCCTATAACCTGTACTACAAATATAGCCACTTCTGTTAACTACTCAGGATATATACATTTCAGTGATGTAACATCTCACTATGTGTTTACATAACATTACAAA
>NC_056741.1:1171829385-1171871023 GCF_019279795.1 Protopterus annectens | reverse complement strand
AGGGAAAAGGGGATCCTAAGTGAAAGACCTAAAAAGGTGTTGAACTATTACTCGGGCAGTCAGTTATATTTGTTTGGGTTGGGATGTATAAAACAGCTCTGGTCTTGTGTGAGAAAGTACATTCTGTAAGAAAGCTTGTGGTAATTGCCCTTGACAGTTTCTAAAAGATGAGAGAACCACTGTTCCCTACTATTGAAAAAAGTCACCGCAATGATATTTGAGGAGTCCTTCTGAGTTCTTCAGAATTACCCTGGATGTTAGCTAAAGGAATGGAAAATCATACAGGCATATTCCTTTTCAATGAAAAGAAAAAAGGATCGGTCTGCCAAGCCTTCTTGCCTGGAGGTCTGGAGCAGAATTTTGTTAACTGATTGTAGAGAGGATGCAAAATATCTATTTGAGTTGTTCCCCATAGATTGATCAAATCATCAAAGACCATCTGGTTCAGTTTCAATTCAAGGGAGTCCTTCTCAGACTGTTTGTCACACAGTTTTGCTCTTACAAGACACCTGTAGAGTGTGAATGCACTGAAAACCTATATCCCAGGCTACCATGACTAGTCTGCATAGAGGAAAAGATCTGGTTCCCCCTTGCTTATGTACCAAATCATTAAGGTGTAGTCAGAAAACACTTGTTATAGAGGCCTCAGGGAACATTTGTAAGAGCTAACATCTCTTTTACGTTTGTGTTCTGGTCTGTATTTCTTGTCCCAAAGACCCTGCACTTTTATTCTCATTCACACTGATTCACAAACAAAGTCTGAGATGGTTGTTGTGACTGTGCTATAGCAGGAGGGGAGAATGGGAGACCTGTATTCTGAGAAATCTGGTGTCTCCTCCACATAATCACCCTTTTCAAAAATCCCAAAGCTGGAATCTGAAAGGTCAGAAGATATTGATACTTGAACCTTAGAGATTTCAGTTACCATTAGATCTTTCTCATTTGGAGTCTTGCAAGAGGGTATCATAAGTATCATAGATGAAATGAGACCTATAATCCTGAGGAATTCCCTTAACTGGGAGCTCTGAATGGAAAACTTCAGGATTAGATCTAAATACAGATACAGTTCTTTTCCTGTGGAAGAAAAGCTTGTTGAACTGAGGTGACCAGGAGACACCCCCCACGAAAACAAACCAGTGAAAAGGAGTCAGATAAGATTTCTGAATGTTCTCTTGGAATACCAGCCTGTGAAGGAGATCCCTTACCAAAGTGAAAGATTCCTGATACTTTGAAAAAGACTCTGCAAAGATAATGAAAAATAAAAATACTTTGCAGTCTTCAGTAGGATATCACAAGAGCTAGCAACTTTATGAACACCCTTGAAATAGTTATTAGCTCAAAGTATAGTAGAGAAAACTTATAATGTAATCTAGATCTAAAGTCACTAGAAAATTCAAATGGCAAATAAAGGGTAACCTTCTTGTACCTGAAGAGGAGGAAAAGCTACTATAACCCTTTGGGTTAGCATATGCTGGTTGACAGGACAGAAAATCCCACTAAACGGTGGGAGAAACGTCCACTGCTACCTGTATCCTTGATTGCTTACGCACAAAATACATCTGTCTGAAACTGTCTGTTGCCAAAGAGAGAAATGGAGGATCAGACTTTTCAGAAGGATTAAGGGACTGCCATTATGGGAGTGGGGAGGGAAGACCCTCATATAGTCATTCAGAATTAGACTGTCCTTTGTTATGGAGGGTTCCTGCTTTCTTTATCTCTGGAGCCGCTCTGCCACAGTTTTTTTTTTTTTTTTAAGTTTTGCTTACCAGCATTTTACATTAATTGTTTATTCTGCCTTTTAAACAAAGTTTTAAAGGAATCATTTTTCCCTTCGAAAATTTATAGGAGTAGGGTTGGAAAACCTTACAGATCCCTTTAATCAGCTTCCTTCTCTCGTCACACTTTTAAATCAGACTTTTTAATGCTCTGTGTATCAGAAGGTCTAAAAACTAGTTCTATGTCCAAGAGGGAATTCAAAATTTAATTTTGACATCCTCTGTAAAGTTTTAAGAATGCAGGCTGGCAAACCACTTCATAATAATTCCAGTGGCAGCAGCCCTTAAAGGTAACATCAGCAGAATCATATGCACATTTCAGATGGTGGGTAGTCACATGAAATACAGAAGAGACCAATTTACAAAAAGCAAATTTCTTCTTGCCAGAACAGATGGCAAAATCTTCCTCATATTCTTACAAGAAGCAAACAGACTACAACATATGAGCTTGAAAGTTGAGAATTATAAAAATACAATGCCGAAAAATGCTGCAAACTACATTTTTTTCTCAATTTTATAAAAACATTACCATCCTTGTCAGGAGAGTGATTAGTATTAACCAAATATTTAACAGCAGCAGGATTTACTAAAGCAGTAGCTGATGTTTCTGACTTGGGATCAGTGTATAAAAACTTAAAAGATGGAGGCACCATATGCAGTCTGTGTGATTTAGAGGGGGGCAGGAGACCGACTGTCAGGGAAACTGCAGCTGAAACAAAAACATCCTACAAATCCTGAGGACAGAGAAGCATCTCTATTTTTGCACTGAAACAACTGTTTCATTCTGGAAATAGTTTTAGAGAAAGAGAATCTTTCAAAGAGACTGGCCAATGCCACACTCTCCTCAGAATCTGAATCAGAAATCGATGGAAACAACACATAATCTATCCCCTCACAATAATTTAGAGGTCCAAGGTCTAGAATCTCTTCAGAACATGAAGAATCATTTATTTTTCTTATACCAGAAACAGTCAAACAAGAAGGGTCAAAAGCCAGCACTGAACCTTGAGCTAAGCCCAAAAATTATTCTTGCCCAGAGTAGCTGAGACAGAAGAAGATACATGTTTAAGTTTTTGTTTCTTTCCTGACAGAAATTTTTGAAGAAACTGACCCAGATTTGCATGAAAAATCTTTCTAGGTATGGGTATAGCTTTCTGGCTGGACAGAGTGCCATTCTCTGCTCCTTCTCTTAGGACCACTAAGAGTGATTTTCCCTTGCCCACTAATGTACTCCCAACAGCTGCAGATGATGTTTCTAAAACCAGGTCCATGGTAGTTGAAGGGACTGTACCAGTAGAACACAAGAAAAAAGATAAGTGGTCAGAGGATCCAGCTCTGGCCACAACAGAGTCATCCTTCTGTGGTTGAAGCACTTTGGCAGCCTGCTGTGGTGACAAAGGTGGTTTATCAGTTTTCATCTTTTTGTGTCGAATGTAGAAGGAAGAACCATGAAATCAGTAGGTTGTTCCATGGTTAAGCCAAAAATGGCACCAGATTTCCAGGGAAGCCTAGCAAAAAATCAGTAAAACATACAAGTTGTAAAAAAATAATGTTTCCCCTCTTTAAACACTGTAAGAACACAAACACTTAACCCAGCCCACAAATGTAAAATAATACAAATTTAACCACAAAAATGTAGTTAAAAATAAGTTTTTAACTGTTTATCACAAAGAAAAAAGTAACATTTAAGTGAATAAATGACAATTAGAAGCATTTTTTGCTAGATTAATTAAGATTTACAGAAATAGTGAGTTTTCTGTCAGAGAGAGTAAAATGGAAGGTTTTTTTCCCCTCTAAAAGGAAACGTATCTATCCAGCAATGGAACAATGTTAGCAGACCACTGGTCCTTGATAGTCTGCAGAGGAGTGATGTCTTCTGTAGCAGGAATGCTGTGAAGAGCTTGGCATCCAAACCCAACTTTCAGTGAACTCATCTCAATCTGACTAATGGGTTGGGAATATGGAAGGTGCCCTAAACTTTGGAAGATAGCTGGTTGTTTTATTCATATCAGGATATAACCTATATAGCTTTGACTACTGAAGCAGTGATCAATATGAAGAATATCTGAGTCTCTCTTTCAGAAAAGCCACATATGTATATACAAACTAGAGAAAGGCTTGTGGAACAGGGCATTTTCAAAACTGGGTAAAAAGTTGCAACCCAGGCTCATAAAACTACTGGTTGAAGCAACAGCCTTGAAACTTAGATGTAGCACATCATATTTTGGCACAGTTCAGATAATACTTGACACTTTTTAGTACAATTTAAACAGCTGGCATGCATTTCAAAAGAGCTTTAATGCATGTATCAACAATTAAATGACACTATACAGATGGCTGTTGAAGAAGCTGTCACATCAGGGAATTGTAAAAAATATTTTAGAAACCTAGTGCGAATATAAGGCCTTGCTCCATAATACATGTATCTTAATGATATGTGATGTTCTGATGAGGAGTAATGTGGAACATTTTGAAAAAAAAATGATAGGATGGGTAACCTTTTGGTAATGTATCAAAGACATATTGAAATGCAAAACATGGTCAACCTTTTGAATAAAATGATAGCTGTGCATATTGTTGGCAGTGCACCCAGAAAACTGCTCAATACCCCTAACTGTGAAAAGCTGTGCTTTATTCAGACTGTAATGAGTGAAACTAAAAAAAAAAAATATGTATGGTGGATAGAGGCATTAAGTCTGGCTGCAGTTGTAATCTGTAAAAACTGTTCTGTGTTTAACATTTTCAGATCTAAACAAAAATGTACAGGGTCGTGAAATGGTACTGCTGATATACATGTCTGTTACAATTTAAAGGGCCAACCGTAACAATGTCATTCGTGTACTTGAATTTTCAGCTGAGGTTTTGGTTACGCAGTATAACAAAGATTGTCTCTTTTGTTGTGAAATTTAAAAAAAGTGCTTGCCATCAAGGAAGTATTTAAGAAGTATAGGTTTTGTAAATATAATTCTTTTTGCTGCATGTTTCATAGTAAAATATTGTACCATTGAAAAAAGTCATGCTCTACTGTTAGAGTTTAAGATGAGGGATATGGTAAAATACATCTATTGCAATCCCTAAGTACCTTTTATTTTATGAGTTGTGTTCTTAACTCCTGATAGACAAGTTCATGTCATGCAGAATGAAAAATGGAACCTTTTTAAAACCTGCAGACTACTCCTGTAAAGGGCATTCTCTGTTTTTTTCTTTCAAGGTGCATGTTCAGAAATTTTCTGCTGTAGCCTTCTTACTGTTTTGTCCACTTAAGATACCACCAGATGTACATGTGTAAAGTTTTTACAATTAATCATTTTATCAAAACCTGGAATCCTAACATGTAATTCAGTATTAATAGATCAAAAAAAAAAAAAGAGGTAGGTTTGTTTCTGATACATATTCTGAAGTGTCTCACAATCATGTTCAAACAAAGCTTTCAGATTGCATGTCCTCCTTTCCTGTCTACAAAGAGTTGTCCCCAACCACTTGGAACACTTTGTTAAGGCTTTTCAGTACGTCTCAATTTTTTGTGCAGTAGCCAGTGCCAATGTTTAACACACTAAATGCTCAGCCTGTTTCTGTGTGGTATTTGTTTTGACAATCAGACTTAAAATTAATGTATACAAATTCCTAGCTTTAATTTTTTGAAGAAATAGCATCAGTGGTTTCCTGCTTTGTTCAGGATTCTTAAAATACATATACCCCGGGATTCATGAACCTTGCGCCAGGCGGACGCATAGCGTAGGCGTTACAATGCCAGATATGGCCGCCGAGCGATTCAGGTACGATCCAATTCCACGTGCACTACCAGCGTGCGCCGGATTTGCGCCGCCTCCGGCGTAGGTATGTTAAACACCCCATGTCCGGTGTTGCACCATGCAAATGAAGGCATATAGCGATCCACGAAGTGGCGCAGGCGTAGCATAAGGGCACGGCAATGTAAACCAAAAAAAAATGGTTTACATTTACCCAAACATGACATAGGAGTAACGGAAGGCTGTCAACGTCAGGTATCACACTGTTGCCACATGCCAATGGCGAAAGACACAGAGAATGTCAAAAGAAAACATGCACAACACGTAAATAATGACATAAATGGTATGTCCACAGAAACACACAGCAGAACCCCAGGACATGTCCACGGAAGGTGCTAAACAATGAAATAATATGACAATGTCATAAAAGAGCAGTGTAATACACATCAGCTTCAAAGCCACAATACACCATGGTATGCATGGAAAGCCACATCCACGGTGCAAGGGTTGCCAAGGAGTCGCGGCAGTGTTGGGCGCGGTAACTATGAATTAGTAGTCAATGCCATGCAAATGAGGCAGATGATACTGAATCGCAAACCCCCGCCGACGTAAGGCTGGACCAAACGGCGCAGCGGTAATACACCGAGGAGTGGCTCAGAGGGAATACATGTCAACCGCAGAGGGGTGTGCCACTGTAGGAGGAAGCACATTGGAGCCCAGCAAACATGGGCTGTACATCGCACATCACAGCAGCAGGACCGGCGTGTGGGGAAATAGTTGAGCTGAGAGCACACAATGCGCGCAGAGATGCATATGCACGAGGATGACTACGTTCCCTTAACCCAGTCATGTGACGCCCGCCCCGTCAACAACAACGGATACAGGAAGGTGATGCTGAGAATATGAGGAAATGCGGAAGCAGTGAAATTGGAGTAGTAATGAGCAATCAACACCAATCAACCCACGAAGGCCAATTGGCGGCAGCTGACAACTCTGCATGCAGAAACCTGCAAAACGGGATAGGGGAGGCATATGAATGCAAAGAAAGTAGGGGAGGTAGCAGATTGCAAAGAGTGAAGAACCGACACAGCAGAGCCAAGTAGACAGGCAGCATAATGGCGGTGGCAGACAAAACGCACGATATGCCATGTCCCAGAAACTACACATGACAGGGCTCTGCAGGATGCAAGCCAGGAAATAGTAGGCGCAATGTGCAGAAACAGTAAGGTAAGGTCGAAAGCTAATACAATGCAGGCAAGAGTAATGCAACACCAAAGGCAACAGCATTGCAGTGCCAACGGTAAAACACGGAAGATAATCCACAGATACGGCCGCACAGACACACCCTATGACATCACCGGGTGTACAGCACAACAGTATAAAGTGTGAATGCACACAACACACAACCGTGTATTCCCAAATGCTGCACTCTAGGTGTAAACACACGGGGAACTTTTAAAATGTACATGTTGGGTGCCGCCGTGGCCGTGATCCATCAGCATGTGTTAGAGACAGACGGAGTTGTGGAGGAGGGTGCCGACAACTACCGTAGGCCTCAGAGGAGAAGGAGAGTGTTCAGACCAAGGGTAACCTACCAGGGGCTACAAGACTTGGAGATAGTAGAGCGTTACAGGGTGGATAGGGACACTCTACAGCAAATAGCGGAGCTGTGCCGGCCACGCCTGAGAACAAGAAACAACAGAGGGGAGCCCATCCCAGTGGACACAAAGGTATGTGTAAGCTTGCATATACTGGCCACAGGTACCTTTCAAAGGCCAACTGGGGATATAATGGGTATCTCACAGGCATCAGCATCCAGGGTACTACACCAGTTTCTGGATGCCATGTTACCACATGCCAATGAGCATATATACTTTCCCAGATCTCAGGAGGAGTTGGCTAGCAATATGCGCCACTTCCACCGTGTGGCACAATACCCGGAGGTACTGGGTGCGATAGACTGTATGCACATACAAATCAAGTCACCACCTGGGGAGCAGGGTAGACACTACATAAACCGCAAGGGATTCCCCTCCATCAATTGCCAGGTCGTGTGCAATGCGCAGGGCATTATCATGGATGTGTGTGCTGGCAGCCCTGGAAGCTACCACGACTCCCATATCTGGCATGCCACACAGCTGTATCAGGTATTCGCCAGGGGGGACATCACACAAGGCCACCTTGTGGGGGATGCTGGCTATGCACTGGAGCCGTGGATGATGACTCCCATCAGAAATGCACACACACACATGCAAGAACGCCATAATGAGGCACACGCACAAACCAGAATAATCATAGAGCATGTGTTTGGGATGCTGAAATCACGGTTCCGGTGCTTGGATACATCCGGTGGAGCCCTGCAGTACTCTCCAGGCACATGTGCCCACATATTCATAGTATGTGCCATGCTACATAATATGATCCTGCGGAAGCAGCTGCTGCAGGGACACAATGGTGAAGGGCCACAAAGCCCACCACAACTGCCAAAGCCAGTACAGGCACAGAGGGTTCAGGACCATGAACACACTGTGCCAGCCCCAGTAGGCAGACGGAGGCGTACCCAATATGCCTATGCCCTGGCAAAGAGGGAACGTATAGCACATACTCTGACAGCGTAGGCCCCATGGACTGACACCTCCCTACCTGCACACACAGTGAAATGGACGGCACACAAACATGACCACCCATAAAGTATACCGTATGGGTGGCCCCATGTGTGACTCCAACATAGGCAGCACCCAAACACTGCACACCCAACAGCTAGCGGAGCATGGAACGCCAACACCTGAACCGTACGTGGGTCCTACAGCAGACAGCATTGCTGTATGCTGCCATGTTCGCTGCAAGGTGTATACATATAGACATGTACATATGTGCATATGCAGATATGGAGATAGATATAATTACACACATAGAAATATATGTACACATATACATATAAAGTACAACAGGTAAGACAGGGAATGAGAGGGATGCAAGGTGACAGAGAAGTAACACGCGATATCTGTACATAGTAAACATAGTGAACTACAACCTGAGCATCTGGGAGGTTTAACAGAACAGGAAACCGCCACCCATGGAAAGGTCAACATATCGAAATGCATAACCGTGAGTCGGGATGATCGCCAGGCCACAGTACAGTAACAGTACATGTGCGGGTAATACTATGATGTTATGAGGGGGGAGGTAGACACTGCCGCCGGTGATGCGGGCCACGCAGGTACTGTGTGCAACCGTCCCTGTGACTGCCGCAGTATGTGTATGTGTGCGGTGACGGTGCTGTGTGTTCCGCTGTGCGAGTGTAATGTGTGTGCCACTGTAAAATGTGTATGTTGGTGCCATGTGACAGGCGGAGTGGAACAACATGTGTAGGCATACAGTATAGGAACCACAGGCGTATGTACACCAGTACTCCCAAAGTAGTACTGAGAGCCCCTCCCTGGCTAGGCGTGTGGCGACGTATAATGATGCAAAGTGAAAATGTCCCAGAATGTACCACAGGAATATAGCCAACATGAAATGGAAAGGACGTATGTACAAATCCTGACCGTATGTATGACACCGATATGCTAATTGCAAAATGATACGTCGGCAAAGTTACACAGCAATAGGTATGTACCGCGGAAATACGCATATGCTACCCCGGTACTGATCGTGGCCACGTATCGGCCCGTAAACACCGCTGTGTGTTCTACAAGTGTCAAACAAGCAATCGCCACCTGAAGAGGTGGCAACCACTAGCAAACAGGCCGTCCCAAGTACAGGACCACAATGACTGTAAATATCCAGGACAGAATGACAATGGATAGTCGTCACGTACAAACAACCGCAGATATACCACCGATGTGATGGAGGAATACATGCAGGAAGCACACACGCAGGCGATACCAACACCACATGAGAACAACACAACCCACACTCCCAGAACAACAGACAAGTAACTGCCAACTTCCCAGGCAGGGATGGAGCACACAGACAAGCATACCGTGTATGTAGAGATGCAAGGCCCACAACCCGTATCCGTCACCTACAACCTCCGATATTCCCCATCGCACATGTCAAAGGGATACAAGCCGTAATAGCAGCACAAACATACAGGCAGTCAATGACAGCTGCATAACCGCAACATCTCACGTGGGAAACACTATCAACATACTTGCATCCGTTGTTTAAAGGAATACAACAGCTATGTTACACATCCGAATGCAAAACGCCATCAACAGACGCCGTCAGGACAGGGACACCCACATGTTGAACAGAATACCATACCCAACACACACAATCCACGGCTAACACCAGTGCGAAATGTACCTGACGCCACACATAGCGGCTGCAGTTACACTTAACATAACACAATACAGACCATCTCCACGAAGGTAGGGCAAATAACCAACGCCCAGGTGAGGAATGCAACCATGCCCTAGTTACGACGCGTAATGTACGAATGGAGTAGATGCACAGGTGATATGCGCACAAGTACACACTGAGGAACAGCCATTGGTGTGATGAACCCACATGTTGCAGGTAACGACGGATATAAGGATGACTCCCAGGATATTCAAACCGTATGCTCATACCGAACTACAACCCACAAATGGATATAGTGAGAAAACGCAATAGCGAGACACGCAACGAAAACGGAAGGAAACACATAAAAGGTATGTAGAACCCACGATATGTACGGGTGTGTAACGCATGATGTGTATGACGGTTGCACTGTATGTGAACGGTGTTTGTAAGTAAGGATACTTGTACATAATGCAGAGAGTGGTGAAAGATGGTTATGTAGTGCTATCCTGCTGAGCATACCAATGACTGTGGACACCGTGTGCACAGCAGTGGGACATCATGTACACAGCCGGGATAACACAAGGGCTGCCACAGGGGGGCATAACACAGAACAATGCCACACCACATGCCGATGCTGGCAGTGGATGTCCAACAAGGAAGTGCCATAGCAGGGGATAGGACATGTATGTATACTGTCACAGCACACATGTGTATGGGCATACACCGTCGATGTCATACGTAATGTGCGCACGACGTGCACGTATGCCTTGCAGTAGGGGATACTATGTCAACTATGTGTAATGTAAAGCTGTCATGGTGGATATGACAGACATCATACACAGTATCACAGGCATATCATGCATAATGGAGTTATGGCCTATTGGTATGTACAATAACAGGATACGATGGCCTGTACATATGGGACAGAGTAGTAGCATAATAGCCATCCGAAATGGAAGGAACACCAAGTAACCATGGACAAACGATCTGTAGCAGGTGCAATGTGGGCAACAATGAAGTCCGGCAGGTCCATGTGTAAACACATGTGCAGTGGACACAGTAGTGTCACCTCCCCATGGTAGTGTCTAGTGAACAGCAGAGGTGGGTGTCAACTGCATGTCTACACAGCACTGCTGCTGTGGTGGTACCATGACTACGTGTCACTCAAACAGCAAGGGAGCTATCACATGAACAGTGCCACTGTGTGTCCCTGCGGGATGTGCACAGGACCTATGTTCCACAGCACGGTGTGTGTTGTGTCTGCGTAAGTAACACAGAAGCCCAGCCCATGCAATGTGGCATGTGTGCACATATCCATGAGTGATCCGTTTACACTGCCCACTGCAATTGCCATGTATGAGTACTACATGCATCAGTAATGTGGAGGACATGGTCCATGTCAGAGCAGAAGACACCCCTGTGTATGTGGTATGCAGATGTGTACAGATGTGTTACCCGTCTGTCAGCCACATATGTAAACTGTCTGAGCCTGGTACACATCATGGCATGATAATGCTGTGCCATGTAAAGTCGTAGCCGTTGTGGAAGGTACACCACGAATGTGGTATTGTAACCCTGCCCGTGTGTAGATGTGTGTATGCCACAGGTACAATGGCTACCTATGTACCAGCATCACACACAGTACAGATAGGTGTGGCCCTGCAGATGTGTACCCATGCCACAGTGGAATACGGCAACCACAGCACCATGTGGGGCATGTGTGTGTACAGCAACCATGTACAATTTGATATGCATGTACGGGGCAGTATCCATGTGATACTCAGTGGATGAATGTTGCTATGCAAAGGTGATGTGCATGCACCATGTGTCATGCATCCTGATGCCATGACACCCACATGATGTATCTGCCACACCGACACCCGTACGATTGTTATCTGTATGAGCTGGTGGAGCTATAATGGTGCCAGGTATGTAGATGTGGGATATCTAGGCATGGACAGTACTCTGTGACAGCATGTTGTGTATGTAAGCAAATAGTGAACATGAGGGGCCCCATGACTGAGGACTGTGTAATGCCACATGTACCTGACATGTAGTAGGTAGCATGATATGCTGGCACCACTGTGTGTCCTGTCCAGGAGTCACACAGCCTAACATCCTGAGACACAGGGTATGATGTGACGGTGGACGTGTACATTGCCAATACCAGAATGTGGAATGGTGCTGAAGGGCAATCTGAGGACAGTGTCTGATCTGTTGCCCTCTGTACTACACCAACCACCCATGCAATGGTATGACAGGTGGCCAGCATGTATATGTGGCGTGCTGTGGCACACAGAAGCCCAACAAGGGTGCCAGTAAAGGCATGGAGGTCATCAATGAGTGTGTGAAGCACGTTTGTGAGGATGTGCCCCAGTGCCATACAGAATGGTCCAGTCATGGGTGTACGAATGCAGTCCCACACGTGCAATGCAGTGCCACCCATGTGTAGTGCGATAGATGCGGCAGTGTGACGGTCAAGGTACACAATGTCCGACAACAGGCTAGCAGTGAAGTCAGTGGGCTGGTGTGGAGACACATACCAAACAGGTTGGCAGGACATAACAGCTAGGGAGATCGGAAGGTGACATTGGGACAGTGTCTTAGGACATAACGTGTGCATGGCAGTACCATGTATGTGTCCACAGGGACATTACGATGTCCATGTATGGATTGCAACCCTGTAGTGAGTGAGAGTGTGTATTGTTGGTAGCTACACCATTGCCTGGCATGTTGCCAACATTATCTCAGTCAGCAATGCCTGGGTGGCTGTTGTATGCTACATCGAATGTGGATGTAGCCAAACAACACAGACATACCACCACACTGCCTGATGACCCACACTGCAATGTGCGGCAGTCATGTGTAGGTAGCTAGCCTTGGAGCATGTGATGGACCACGAGGACCCACCATGGCTGTCAAGTGATGCACCCCACACATGTGAATATACCCACCGTGCAACAGCCTGCACATGTGTCCATACAGCAGATGTGCATGGAACATGACCACCACCGTGGCGTCTGTGAAAAGGCCAGTACCGCCATGTCTCTGTGTGGAATAGCATGGTCCCTACCATTGCGTACATGCTACGGAAGTGCACTGTGATATGTGTCAGCATAGTCATGTATACTGTCCATCTGCCGGGGTGCCATGCCATTAACAACCCCTGTCAGCCGACGGCAGTAGTACCGGCTGTAGAACACATGTACCATGTATGCTGCGATGGGTGTGTGTCCAGGGTGTGGCTAGCAGGGCCGTGAAGCATATATGTTCATCTACCAAAGGGGGGGATAACCCCAGGTTTAACACACCAGACACATGGAGGTATTGTGCATGCTGAGGGTAGTGTAGGTATGGTATGTGTTGTGTAATGTGTCACCCAGCTAGTTGGAGTGCATGCCCAAGCATGTGTAGGTACATGGGTGTTCACTCTAGGGAAGTGTGGGTTGCTGTCAGCACATGGCAGTAGCAGCTGTCCGAGGCCCAATGTACAGTATGACAACACAGACAGCATGTAACCTGTGGTGTACAGTGTAAGCTCTGTTGCATGTTACAATGTGTCTACCGGTCACAAACATGGGTATCTGAACATGGAGCACCTACGATGCATTGTGTTCGGCAAATATCCAGTATGTGTGCAAAACATTGTGTGATGTGGGATCCCCTCACCTGTGTGTGTTGCAGTCCAGGTATGTGCTTGTGAGGTATGATCCGTGTACAATCTGTACTTGCAGGTGTGCTGTACAGAGCATGGAGGCAGGTCCCAGGCACTGCAGATAAATGTGAGTCGTGCGCTAGTGTGTGTGCCTTGCTTGTGTGCAGCACAGTGGAAGGTGCAAGCATTGTCCCACATGACCGCATGCCGTGCCTGCCTGTTACAGCCCTGCTGTAGACAGTCATGTGACACCACCACAGAGGCAGTATAGCATGTGAAGATGTACATGTGTGCTCCACACCCCAGGCAGATGTCCGCAGGTCATGTGTGCAACAGCAGTGTGGTCGACCAGGACTGTCATAGTGGTCTGATACCACATGCCTGTATAAGTACAGTATGAGCATAGTCAACAGTTGCAGTGACAGAGTAGGTCAATGTACAGTGTCCCTGTGTTCAGACCACCGCCTACCGTACACTTGGCTAGACACACACCCAGAGAGTGAATATACCGGTGAACCATCACATGTCCCAGTACACGTAGCCTGTATAATGCCATCACAGGGTGGTCACAATAACATGTGGTATGACAGACATGTTGTACCAGGTGATGTGTCATGTGCGCATATGTTGAGTTGCACAGCCGTTCACACGTCCGCAACATATCAGTGCATGATGCCTAGTGTAACATGATGTGTGGAACTGCACTGTGATCCACAACAGGGTCATCTGAGACAGGTGTGTTGTGAATGGTGTAACCCATGGTTCCACGGATATACACTGGTGCTGTTGGCTGCCATGCTGGGGGCCACCAGTGGTGCCTGCAGTGGTCATACAGACATACTGCACACATTGTTCTGGCAGGAATGTCCATTGTTGTGGATGATGTGTTGCTACGTGAAGGTAGGTGTGTGTTGTGAATGTTACCCATACAGATGTGACCATCAGGCGCAGTCATGGTTGTCGACGGCATCACACCCATCCACAGCTGTCAGAACCCTGTCCCCAGAACGGGTGTCAGCCGCCCTCGTACTGTGTGACCTATGTGCAGATGGCGGAACACCTCCTACTGGTTGGCTAACAGTGTCATCTAGGAAGGCTATGTGATGGCTGGAATACGCCGTCATAATGTATAATGCCGGTATCCCATTGAAGTACAGGGAATCACACACAGTACGCCATGGCCGGCATGTAAACCATGTACAACAATGACTGTGTGACAGACACAAACAATGTGGAGCCATGTTGGACATGCACCCATGAGAACACCAAATGAGGTATGTTGCACATATCGATGTACAACTGTCAGCTATGGCCATAGCATGGATGCAGATGCATATCCCCCACAGGCAGTACCACGCCATGTAGGTAGGGGGGCATTGCTCGACTACATGTGACAGTTGCTGTACCGACACATGTACTGCATATCCGTCATGTAGGGGTAGCAGTGGTACGTGACTGTTGTACATGCCTGTACATATGACCATGTCCCACAGGATATGTGTTATGTGTGTACAACACGTGTTGTACCGTCATCAAGCTGTGAAGTGTATGGCTGCCAGTGTACCTGTGTGACATGTTCTGCAATGGGTGCAAAGGTACGCATTAGTGCATTGCATGCCCACATGCCCCACACAGGTGCATAGCCTGAACATACAACACAAAGAGGGTGTTGGATCATAGCAACCCACAAGAGGAGATGGGTGGTGGCAACCCACTACCACCCGTTCGGGTAAGGTGTGCATGTCCATGACACAGTAGCACCGAAGCTAGCAGTACAGCAGTACAGGGTGGCATGCATATATGTTCACTAATACCCCTGTGTGTCCCACCACTGGCCCGTGGACAGACAGACACCAACACAATGTGCAGAATTGACATGTGCACAGCACATCACCGCTGCCTACTGTAGAACAGGCTTACTGTGTAGACATGTGCACAGAAGGTCTGCGCCAGCCACACTCAAACACGTTATGTGTCGAACCCCACCATTATTTTAGCCCATGCCACAGACAGATGTGCACGCACCTGTGTATGTACGTCTGGGAATGTACCCGGCCTAGCAGTATAGCTGTGTCAGTGTTGCGAACAACATACTGAATGGGCTGTGTGTGTGAGGTGTGCGTCATACGTGTATGGTCCGATCGACGATACCATCAGTGCCCCTGCTATGTGAACATCCCTGTCCCCATACATAGATACCCATGCTGTGCCCAACACCACGCTCCCCGTGGGAGGGATGGCACTGTGCGGTGCACCAGCTGACATGGGGTGGCAGCAGGCACTGGATGTAGACATATGTGGTACCCATGTCAGGCCAGGCAACCATCCATGTGCACGGGATAGCAGTGTGTGGGCACATACAGCACTGTGTTGAACAATAACGCAGCACATAGCACCTGTCAGGGGTAATGTGTATGCATGGATGTGCGATACCTGCATGCACCATACACACCCCACCAAGCAGCGTGCAGCCTACCTTGCAGAAGGCCAGTGTCCACACCATGATGATAGACATGTGTAATGTCCATATACACATAAGCAATGACATATGGAATGGACAGCCACCCTGCCAATATCAGTACCCCCCAGGTGGGTCACATCCCAGTGCCATGTATGTGACATACCCTGCCATAACATGCAGCCCTGCCCAGCAAGGCTGCACGTGCTATCACAGTCCTACATGGTGCGATGGACAAATGGCACTTGCACTATCAACCGTCCACACCAGTAATGTGGCACTGATGCACCCTGTGGTGTCACAGGTGCTGTGTGTTGGTGTGGACAACGTGCATGCGCACATGCTATGCATGACCTTTTCTGCTAATGTCACATGGTTACACATTGTCCCATGTGTATCACATGTGCAATACAGGTGAGCCGTGGCAGGTTGGTCAGCACCCGTACAGTGCTGTGTAGATGTACATGGCACAACACATGCATGTACAGGTGTCCATGTGTATGTGTGCAGTGCCACCGCTGACATTCATAATGGCCGTGTACGTGATGCCTACTGACATATATACAGCATCCAGGTGAACAGTAGAACTGTTGTCACATTGGGACACGTGCCAACTGATATGAACACAGGTGCAGGCAGGTACACATGTCCACAGCAGGCTACCATCAACATGGTGTGTGTACAGTGTGATGAGTTGACACACAGATATGATATGAAACCCACTGCTTAATGGTGTGACGGCAACACGTCAGCTGTGTCACTGCCATGATGCATCGCAGAGATTACTGTGCAGATGTTGTACATGTCATAGCAATGTATGTCCAGCAGTATGCCAGTACATCAGTGTAAATGTGACCTGTCACCATCATTATGTCTCACAGATAATGCCACGTTCCCGGCTGCCAGCCTTCAGCCGCCAGGAGGATGACGTGATTATCCCGTTGCTCCACGACAACTACGATATACTATTCAGCCATGTGCCACAACAAGCACAGCAGCGGACGACTTGTGGCAGGATATGCGCAGGAGGGTGAACAACGTGGGTGGCAACAACCGCACCTACCAGCAGATCTGCCGACACTGCACAGACCTAATTCGGCACGCAAAACAGTGTGCCACCGCAATCGCCAGACAACAAGGTGTGACAGGTGGTGGGCCATCAACCCAGCCCCCACTCACACACACGGAGGAGCTCCTGGCCAGTCTGGGGACACCCAGGGAACAACATGCAGAAACACTCGCTGCCATCGTGGAGGTGGGTGTCTCCCAACCAATGAGCCTGGAGCTGCCTGGTAAGTCAGTCTTGCATGTGTGTATGATAACTGACGTAGGTGTGGGTGTCACAGTACACCACATAATGTACCAACACATGCCAGGTATATGGCCACACAAGCTGCATACTACAGTATGCTACGTTGTGTTTGCAGACATGTGCATAACACATGCTACCACACAGGTACATGATGTGACATGCACAGTGCTTACTGTGGCTACAGTAATGGATGTGTATACTGTTGTGTCGCCCCTATACAGGTACCTCTGGCGTGTCGCACAGACATGGGTCTGTCGCAGGTGAGACTGTTGCTAGTAATGGGCATGTTACAGTGTATAGATATTCCCCATGTGTCCAGGTATGACATGCACACCTGGGTCTGCTCCAGTCACGGTATACAGGTTGCACCACCCGACACACACGCCACCCATGTACAGTAGATACAACCGTTAGTATACACCGGCATGACACCACATAACCCATCGGTGTGATATGTGCAGTCAGCTATGCATACAATGGTGGAGGTGTACTACAATGGCTGCATGTGTAGTATGCATCGGAATGCCTTTGCGGTAAGCACACAGTACCACATAGTGAGCTGTGATCTGGCCAGCACACAGGTGTTACCAATGTGACCTATGCCCCTGCATTGTGTGCACACGTTGTGACATGGCACATGACATGTCCCATGCACGTGGTGTTCTGTCTGCAACATTGTCACACCATGACATGACCTACACACGAAATAGCTGACATCCACAATGTCTGCAAAGCCTCCGGTAATGTGACACCTCAGACTAGTATGGGTGTATGTCACATGGGCCACCACAGGGATGTGTACACGATGCCCATCACACACAATTGTCCATGACCCAGTCAAACATGGCCATGGGTGATACCCACAGGCATGTTGCCACACAGTACATCTGCAGTGGGTAGTCACCGTTGCACCCTGTCCACACATAGTGCGATCATAGCTGTAGTGGACCCCCTGTACATCTGATGTGGTACACAAGAAAAACGAAATGCCTGTCTGCAGCCACTGGAGGTGCCACCAATGTCTACCATATACGTGCTGTGGAACAGCATGACTGTGTTGCAGACATGGCAATGCAATGCGTCCATGTTACGCATCGCACAGAAACATACCTGTGTCTTGCTGCCATGCAGTGGCACAGTGCCCGTACTCCCACTATACAGCTATGTACACAGCTCACACCAACCACACCTGCACAGACATCCTTGTTACACATGCATTCTGTCTGTAGCCTGTACACATAACACTGCACTGTGACATCCAGTTTGATGTGGTGCATGTGGTGGGACACCATTGTCACATGTCCACATGTTATCGCACATGTTTGCGGTGTACATGACAAAGTGACGCCAGCCATGTGTACTGTTAACCCGCCTGTGGCCACACGGTGTATCACGGTGATGCATGCAAACTACCATGAATGTGTGTACTGCAAGCCTACTGAAATGACACCTGCTTGATGTAGTGTGCACCCCAGGGCAGTATGCATACTACCACTATTAATGTCTGGCCTGCATTCACTAAGCTGTGGTGTGGGAATGCTGCATGCCATCTGCAATATCACATGCATGATGTGTCTGCATGTGTGTGTGTCTGCGTGTGTGTGTCAGCGTGTGTGTCTCCGCATGTGTGTGTGTGTGTGTCTGTGTGTGTGTCTGCGTGTGTGTGTGTGTCTGCATGTGTGTCTGTGTGTGTGTAATGTATCTTACAGTATGTCTTTGTATCCACAGGTGCTGTAGGTGCGTTCTCCTCCTGTGGTTCATCTGATGCTAGTGTCCCCACAGATACTAGCGGTGATGACCATATGCATGAGGCACAGGCAGGGTCGTCACGGGCAGAAGCTGTGCCATTGGTTAACATCCCACCTATGTCCCCTTCATCTCCGCACACGGTTCAGATGCCGACACATACCACATCACCGTTGCCCATAGAGGAAGGACAGTCATCGTCTGTTGGCACTGAGCAGGACTGTGTGGTGGCTACAGAAGGTGTGGGTACACACCATGTTGCCAGTGTAATGACTGGTGATGTGCCACACAGGCATGTGACTGGTGCTGCTCGTAGGAGGAGCTCTGGTAGACATGCACCTGCCGTACAGGGTGCAGCAGCTGGTATCACCAGACGCATGTTTCAGACTGTAATGGCGGCACAGGCACGTGCCGAATGGCAGAACCAAGAAGGGCAGAGGCTGCAGAGGGCCGCAATCCGTTCCTTAAATGAGAACATCCAGTCATTGGCGAATGCTCAACAGCAGCTTGCTGATGTTCTGGATAGGAGATTAGGTGAGATGGTTGGAATCCTCGACCGAGGCATGTCAATCCACGAGCGTGAGCTGTCTGTGCTGGAACACCTGGTAGGGGTGAGATGTAGGACACGTGGCCGTAGGCCAGCAACACCACCTAGTGCAGGTCGACGTGTGTGTGCCACCTCTCATGCCCACTCACACAGTGCTGGTAGCAGCAGCACTGCAGCTGGTACTACACCAACCACACCAGGACACAGCAGGCCACGTGGATGTGGCCCTGGCCGGTCCCAGCATGGACACGGTTCCAGCGGACATGTGTCATCAGAGAGTGGCCACTCCATACCTCCACCCGGTAGTGCCCGTGCGACCCCAGGCAGGCATGGGTCACGTGGCCACAGGTGGACACAGTGAGTCGTACAACCTGCACTGTACAGTCTGGGGCTGCCAAGTATACCCCGTGTAGGCATCACAGATGTCTGAACTGTGTACACACATACCCACACACAGCAGATACAACTGTAGGGCTCCACCACATCCACATGCATACTGCACAGTCATGCCCAGTAAATGCACCGGCCCTTACACACACATGATGTCATCCATTGGTACAGCCTAAGCCCCTGGCACACATATCACCCTGTGCATATGATGAAGCCTCTGCCGCAGCACCGTGATCCACACCATCAGTGCACGGTTATGCAAACATATTCTGATGCACAGGATGGACAAGATAGTGGGAGGTGTATGTGATACCTGTGTCCACATAGTGCGCGATGTGTATGTTGCAGTGGTTGTGTATGACAGGTGACAGGTGCGTATGTGACGTGGGTTGTGTACTGACATCATGCAGCAGACATACCATGTAGTGCAGGTGCAGCATACATTGATCTGTGTACACGGTATGCATGGCGGTTACATGTGTAGCACCATGTTGGTTCTGTTAACCTGTATGCCAAATATGGTGTACTTGCATGTGCCTACTGGGAGCACTGTTATCAGTCCCCCATGTGTAGCTGTGGGTTACCCACAGGCACATCTGGCAATATCAGCATACCACAGGTACCCGCAACCTGCATGGACCCCTACATAGGTACATAGGTGCATAGGTACATACCAGGCTATGTGCCCTACGGCATGTGTAAGCCTAGCCAGAGTATGTGTGGCTGTCACCACCCCTTAGGATGAGGATACTACATCCATCGGTCCGCTGTCCCTCTGTCCAGCAGTGACACAGAGATGATGCCTGGCGCATACCTACGATCACACATCCACACGTCAGGATTACTCTTGGACAAAGTCAGTCAGGGGCTGTGCTTCACATGGGCTGGGAATCCTTTCCATGTTGTAGGGGGTCTCTGGGCGATGACCCTGTCCCCCCAGCACGTCCTATTTATGTCCATGTTGAGGTTTCTGTCAGTTGCTTCTGTGCGCGTGTTTGCTTGGAGCCTAGGAGGTGGAACATGTCCATGTCACCCAGGTCGGACATGGCCGTGTATGTCAGGCACAGATCACCTCAGAGCAGATGGGCTGAGAAGGTATACAGCCGGAGTCCCCTCGGTCGGGCAGCGTGTGACACATGTCTCAGCACCTTTAGCCCTGTGTTGTGGAACGTTTGTGGTCCTTCCGAGTGCTGCAGGTGTCAGGTTAGGTACATCCCAAATGTGGCGTTGTACGCAATCATTGGTCTGATGTGTGAAGAGTACAGGGGTACAATGAACTCCCCTGATGTGGATGTGAATCCCTTCATGACCAGGTGGCCACAGTGGAATGTCTTCCCAACCACATTGGCAATGTGAGTGTCGACAGAGGTTACCGACAGGTTTGGTACCCATGTCCCTGATCACGTCCACCATGTTTAATGGATTACCACCTAAATGGTAAGTCGGGGTGAACATGTCTTTCCCACTGGGTAGGTCTACACCTTCCTGGCATGTAGCATCAGGCCATGGCTCTGGCACCAGTTATCCATTTCTATGAGACCCCAGGTGGATGTCCGTGTCTGATGGGGTGTTGAGTATGGTGGCTGGTGTGCAGTCATCTGCATACCTTGTCTGCCACAATCCCCCTATGTTTGCATGCACATTGGAAAGTTGAATGGCGAACAGGAGGGGGCCCAGGACTGAGCCCTGTGGGCCACCACTCGAGACCAGCTTGGAGTCTGACATGGCACCAGGAACACAAACCCTGTGTGGTGTGACTCCATCCAGTTGGCAAACCATCGTGTGACATATGTCTCCACATGTACGCTGGTGAGCCTTTCCATGATGCCCACATGGAGTGTGGTTTGACCGCTCCCGCCAGGTCGTGGTAGTCTGTGCAAACTGACGTACCCCCATCAATGGCCTTAGTGACCCCTCCAGACAGGTCGAGCAGGTTTGGGAGGCAGGATCTGCCCTTGACTAAGTCGATGTGGGTATGTTCCGGTATTGGCTGTACACCAATGTCTTTATTTATGGGCTCTAGTATGGACCTCCCCACAGCTTTGCAGACAAGGCTTGTCAAGCTGATAGGGCAGGGATGTCTACAGTCCATAAGAGCACTACCCTGGTGTAGTGGGACCACAGTTGCCGTATGCCATCCATCGGGGACATAGCCCGTAGTAAGCCTAAGATGAAACAGCGGCCTTATGTGCGGGGTGAGGGCCTCAATGAGGTTGTGTAGCACACAGCCAGGGACACCATCTGGTCCCATTGATGCTGTGTTCACCGCTTAACAGATATCAGCTCTCTCCTGGGCATACGGGATGTTTGGGAGGCTAGACTCTGGTGGGATGGATACGTCCCCTCTTGGGGGGGGAGGGTAGATGTATGCATGGAACATGTCCGCTGGTTTGTTGACAATGTCTGTGGGTTCAGTGATCATTGTACCATTCTGGAGTAATTCCGGGCATGACTGTGTGCTCCCACCCATGTTCCTACCACAGCTAAGGAAGGCCCTATGGTTGTCTTATGTGTCCGTTGCAGTACCACTCCCACAGGCGGCCTTGGAAGATTGTATGAGTGATCGTATGTTAACGCTGGTATTAATCAGTGATGCCTTCCCTGGTACTGATATTGGTCTGTCATGTATTAGCTCCAACTCTTGTTGTACGGTTTGTCAATGGCTGGGGTCCACCAGACCATGTGCCTGCCTTCGGTGGACAAGGTCCTGATGTTATCAGGATCGCTTGGTGCAGACATTCCTGGGGGTGCTCATAGAAGACATTTGTAAGGGTTTCAGCAGTGTGGCCTGTGTTTACCACTGGCATGGAGGCCTTGTAGGGTACCACACCGGTCGTATGACGTGTGTGGTTCGCTGTGGAGAGGTCGTCACTGTGGTCTCCCATGCCGGTGTTGGGTGCAGGATGTGGATCTCCAGTGGGTTCACTATACGGTCTGACATCACCATTGAGGGATGTACATCCTGTGTGGAGCATAACGTCCCCATGTGTGATGATCAGAACTAGTATACGTCCCCCCCTTGTGGGTATGGTGCATGGTTATTCTACAGCATTCAGGTGTATGAACACCTGGGACCTTTGGTGTAGGGTGTTGTGTCCTGGGTAATGTTCCCGGTCTATGTATGGGTGGTTGATGTCACCCAATATGACGGTGTTGTGAGAGCATTCACACTCACCAGTGTCTTCAGGAAGGCTGTGCAGGTATCCTGGGTTTGGGAGGGTGGTCTGTAGCATGCAACAAACTGTAGGGCAGTCCTACCCATGGTTAATTGCACCTGGATATTCCCCGCTGCTACGTGCATCTCTGCCAACATGGAGGTGTGTGTATCCTTCATGGAAATGGAGACTCCCCCTCCTTCTGTGTTAGGTTCGGGTTATGGTCCTGAACGTGTGATATGGGGTATGACCCGATAGTGCTGGGGTGCTCTCAGCAGCCCTGATCAATGTTTCAGTCACAGCACTGACATCGATGTCCTCCATACTGAGGAGGGCATTTGAGGGTGTGCAGCTTGGCCGTAGACCACTGGCAGTGAGCAGTATTATCCTGTGTGTTCTCCAGGTTTGTAGTGTAGGGTGGTAGGTTTATCATTCCAGCCGTGCCTGCAGTGAGCACTGTGGGGGTGGCAGGTGCCTTCACCAAACCCTTGAAGACCAGGGGCGACAGGTGCGAGCCATACCATGCAAAGGGGCGTGGCGTGCCAAGCATGTCATCCCAGGTATGAGGAATCTGGATCCCCTCAGACTGACACCGGTAACCAGGCACATTATCAAGGGTGACCACTTTGAGCCAGTATAGTGGCATCATACTTGATGAGGGTGGGATACTGCCCAGGGTCAGGGACATGCCGGCCTGGCCTACACAATGTGAGTGGCCCTCTATGTCTCCTTTAATGTATCCCAGGGTGGTATGTCTCCAGTCGTTGACACCAGCATGGGCAATGACCGCGTCATACCTGTACATGCTGCGGAGTGACCTGAGTGCGTGTGTTATGTGGCGGATTCCAGCGCCCGGCAGGCAGCCTACTGTGATCATTCCCTTGTTCAGTCTGGTGGGTGGGACGTCGGTGTGTCTGACAGTGGCGTCACCCATTACAGGTGTGTCTGGCAGTGTGTGTGTTGCCTTTGGGGCTCTGACAGTTTAGCACACTGACGTTGAGAACTATGTGTTGCATGTCCTATGTCCTGTGGAGGCAGTTGCTTGTGTGTCTGCTTCAGAGGGCTCGTTAGGTTCGTGACATGTCTTAGTGCCTCCAGGTATGTCTTAGTGTGTTCATGTGTTTGATTAGCATTTGCGATAGTCACATGTGACACTGGGTATGTGGTGTGCATGGTGTCCTTACCCTCCCTCGTGGTCTTGCCGGTCATGGTTTGAGAGAGCACAGCCCCCTGTCTGGCTATATAGTTGCACCTGTCACATGTATTATGTTCATTGTGGGAGGTGCGGCTTGTCCGTGTCCATGAGGCACCTGTAACAGTGGCCAGGACACCCAGATTCACCATCTGAACAGGAGAGGTTGCTAGCAATTGACCCTTCGACATGCCAGAGAACGTGAATGCATTTGCTGTGTAACCGGGTCAGAAGGCACCTATAGGGAAGTGGGTACACAAGGGGATTCTAGGCCAGTGTAGTACTCCATTTAGTATACATGTACTTTACCTATGTAGGAATACTATGGGAGCAGGTGCAGAGCTTTTGTGATATAGAGAACAGACAGTCAGGATTGCAAGAAGAGAGGTCATACACATAAACCTGCGGAGCACGGAGCCGGATACAGTGTAACGTTGCTTACACGGTACATGATGCACATGTCCACACATATACTGCACCTGATGCCTGTGGTCGGTGCCACAGGCTACGGTGGACAGAGACATCACATACATGGCATGACACAGTACAGGTATGGTGACATTCTGCAGGTGTCGTACGCAGTGTGCTGGCTACTGACCGCAGGTGTCACCTGTCAGCTGTGGTGCACGGTGTTCAACAGTCAGATGCTGTACCGGTACAGGAATATGCCCGCATTCGTGGTGCGTACACCTCTATGGCACACACACCATTGTGTGCAGATGGGGACACCTGTCTGTGTGGTCAGCACCCTCACAAGGCAATGCACCGACGCGCCATGTCACAGGGGGTGGTCTTGCACAGGTGGCCAGTAAGGCTCACAGGTATGGCAATGACAGGGCTGTACAATGCAGCACCAGTACGGGATGGTCACCCTGTGTGGTCAGTGTCTAGTCACAACACTATATTTGCATACACCCTCTCAACAGGCAGCAGACATATACACACATGTTGACACACTGACATGGTGGTGGCCACACATGTCTACACGGAGGGATGACGTGTTGCATGTACTACACCATCCACATCGATGCACCCCACACTGAGGTAGGTACAGATCTCTACCATGGTGTACAGTGATGTGTGGCATGTGGCACATAGTCCCCCCGATCTGTGGCATACATGGGCACACATTCCTGCACACATGTTGGTGCTAGGAATGCCACACCCGCTACATGGGATTTGTGCAGGCGTGCAGCGGTATGTGGTGCATCCTGCGTACTACCACTGTATCTGGCAGCTGTGCCAATATCTGCACTTGGGAGGTGGTAGGGGTTACAGTGGCAATGTGACATATGGTCGATCACGCATGGGTATGCATCATGGCAGCGCTGTCATGTAAAGGTGACATAGCAGACTGTATACACATGGCAGGGTAGGATGGTGTGTGACACACCTGTGACCAGCACCTGCACACATGCATGTGGACAGGTGTTTAAACAAATGGTGTACACACAGACTGCCATGCGTGCTGTTACTATGCCACCATATGACGGCCCCATGATGGGTATGCATGTGGGAGGGGTTGCAACTGTGTTACGGACACCGCTCCTGCACGGCTGCACCGTGCACAGTACATGTGTCACATGTATCCCCTGTTGCCATGTGTGTATGCATTGCTACGTTGTGACATGTGTGTCAACATACATGAAACATGGACTGTGGTATGGTATCACAGCTGTCACAGGCAAACTGTACAAGGGTATGTGTCCTAGTGAACACCGCTACACCCTGTAGGGGGTGCATACCACAGACATGTGTCCGCCTTACCTTCGTGTGTGTATTACCGCGTACGCCTGTGTTATGCATGTGGTACATCACAGGCTTCGTATGTGTCCTGCGTGCAGTCCATGCACACAGCCAGGAGATCACATATGTGACATATCCGGACATTGTTTCACTGTGGTACAGCTGCAGTCATGTGTCATACCTGTGTCAGGCCAGTGGTATGTGTGGAGCACGCCTGTCCATGTATACCGGTACGGGTGGACTACATCACACCTGTGGGATCATTGATAGTACATGTGTACTCTGCACGACGGACGTACACCGCCACATAGTCTTCTGGACATATGTCACATGCAGTTGCTGGACCGTGAGGCATACTGCTGCACCGATGACATGGTGCTGGCATAGCAGCTACAGTGTTCACTACGGTGTGTACATGTTCAGCCTGTACCCGTGACGCCTGTGCTGTCATCTGTGTGTTTATATGTGTGACTGCATGTGTGTCCACCCTGTGCGTGTGTACGGGTTTACCTGGCCGTGACTTGCGGTGTGTGCATTCCGTCTGCATGCCGGACGGCGCGTAGCACATACTACGTGTGTGAGCATGGCCGGGTTGCTGTTGTGTGGGTGGACACACGACGGTCCACATTCTGCCTCCCATGCCGCCCATGTGTATGCATGTCTGCACTGTGCCGATTCTAAGTGTCTGAGCATGCCCAGTAAGCAGCTGTGTAGATGGACACACAGTACAGTGCAAACAGCGCCCGTCTGCATTGATACCCCATGTGCATGTCTGTTTCCCCTTCGCAACTGCCACGTCTGTGGCATGGCCGGGTTGCTGTTGTGTGGGTGGACACATGACGGTCCACATTCTGCCTCCCATGCCGTCGCCCCATGTGTATGCATGTCTGCACTGTGCCGAGTCTAAGTGTCTGAGCATGCCCAGTAAGCAGCTGTGTAGATGGACACACAGTACAGTGCACACTGCGCCCATCTGCATTGATACCCCGTGTGCATGCCTGTTTCCCCTTCGCAACTGCCACGTCTGTGGCATGGCCGGGTTGCTGTTGTGTGGGTGGACACACACGACGGTCCACATTCTGCCTCCCATACCGTCGCCCCATGTGTATGCATGTCTGCACTGTGCTGATTCTAAGTGTCTGAGCATGCCCAGTAAGCAGCTGTGTAGATGGACACACAGTACATTGCACACTGCGCCCGTCTGCATTGATACCCCGTGTGCATGCCTGTTTCCCCTTCGCAACTGCCACGTCTGTGGCATGGCCGGGTTGCTGTTGTGTGGGTGGAAACACACGACGGTCCACATTCTGCCTCCCATGCCGTCGCCCCATGTGTATGCATGTCTGCACTGTGCCGATTCTAGGTGTCTGAGCATGCCCAGTAAGCAGCTGTGTAGATGGACACACAGTACAGTGCACACCACGCCCGTCTGCATTGATACCCCATGTGCATGCCTGTTTCCCCTCGCAACTGCCACGTCTGTGGCATGGCCAGGTTGCTGGTGTGTGGGTGGACACACACGACGGTCTACATTCTGCCTCCCATGCCGTCGCCCCATGTGTATGCATGTCTGCACTGTGCCGATTCTAAGTGTCTGAGCATGCCCAGTAAGCAGCTGTGTAGATGGACACACAGTACAGTGCACACCGCGCCCGTCTGCATTGATACCCCGTGTGCATGCCTGTTTCCCCTTCACAACTGCCATGTCTGTGGCATGGCCGGGTTGCTGTTGTGTGGGTGGACACACACGACGGTCAACATTCTGCCTCCCATGCCGTCGCCCCATGTGTATGCATGTCTGCACTGTGCCGATTCTAAGTGTCTGAGCATGCCCAGTAAGCAGCTGTGTAGATGGACACACAGTACAGTGCACACCAAGGCCGTCTGCGTTGATACCCCATGAGCATGTCTGTCTCCCCTTCGCAACTGCTAGGTGTGAGAGGCATGGCCAGTACACCATTCGGGGGTACACACTACATTCGACACCGATGTCTGCTACTAGGCGTGTAGCCATGGCCAATGACATCCTGCATAGCCATGGTGACCATCCAGGTGACTCATATGTGGCTGTTATGCCACAATGGCTGCCTACATCCTGCGCGGATGCCCTCTCATAGGGTATACTGTATGTGGTGCATCCTGTATTCATGTCGTGATGTACTGCTCCGTAGTTAGTTGGTATTCCCGACTGCAGCACTACCGTGTTACTGTACGGCCACCTTGGGATGGTAACAGGCTGTGTGACTGCACACTCTGACTTCATTCCCTATCGTTCGCCTTGCCTCTGCAGATGATACCACCCACCTAGGGGTATGCCTCCTGACAGTGCTGTGCTCAGTAATCTCAGTAGCGCGTTCTGTAAATGCATCATTCTGTAGTGAGTTCATGTAGGTAGGCGTAGGTTTGACTCCCGGCCCTTCCCTGTGTGTGTGTGTGTGTGTGTGTGTGTGTGTGTGTGTGTGTGTGTGTGTGTGTGTGTGTGTGTGTGTTTCCAGCTGCCTCTACAGATGAACATGCTTTTAGACGCTTCGCAACACATACCTTGGCTATTGTCAGCTATTCCCTTACGGGTGATGTCACCCGCCTAGAAGTATGCCTCTGACAGTGCTGTGCTCAGTAATCTCGGTAGCGCATTCTGTAAATGCATCATACTGTAGTGAGTTCATGTAGGTAGGCATAGGTTCGACTTTTGGCCCTTCCCTGTGTGTGTGTGTGTGTGTGTTTCCAGCTGCCTCTGCAGATGAACATGCTTTTAGACGCTTCGCAACACATACCTTGGCTATTGTCAGCTATTCCCTTACAGGTGATGTCACCCGCCTAGAAGTATGCCTCTGACAGCGCTGTGCTCAGTAATTTCGGTAGCGCATTCTGTAAATGCATCATGCTGTAGTGAGTTCATGTAGGTAGGCATAGGTTCGACTCTCGGCCCTTCCCTGTGTGTGTGTGTGTGTGTGTGTGTGTGTGTGTGTGTGTTTCCAGCTGCCTCTGCAGATGAACATGCTTTTAGATGCTTCGCAACACATACCTTGGCTATTGTCAGCTATTCCCTTACGGGTGATGTCACCCGCCTAGAAGTATGCCTCTGACAGCGCTGTGCTCAGTAATCTCGGTAGCGCGTTCTGTAAATGCATCATGCTGTAGTGAGTTCATGTAGGTAGGCGTAGGTTCGACTCTCGGCTCTTCCCTGTGTGTGTGTGTGTGTGTGTGTGTTTCCAGCTGCCTCTGCAGATGAACATGCTTTTAGACGCTTCACAACACATACCTTGGCTATTGTCAGCTATTCCCTTACGGGTGATGTCACCCGCCTAGAAGTATGCCTCTGACAGCGCTGTGCTCAGTAATCTCGGTAGCGCGTTCTGTAAATGCATCATACTGTAGTGAGTTCATGTAGGTAGGCGTAGGTTCGACTCTCGGCCCTTCTCTGTGTGTGTGTGTGTGTGTGTGTTTCCAGCTGCCTCTGCAGATGAACATGCTTTTAGACGCTTCGCAACACATACCTTGGCTATTGTCAGCTATTCCCTTACGGGTGATGTCACCCGCCTAGAAGTATGCCTCTGACAGCACTGTGCTCAGTAATTTTGGTAGCGCATTCTGTAAATGCATCATGCTGTAGTGAGTTCATGTAGGTAGGCGTAGGTTCGACTCTCGGCCCTTCCCTGTGTATGTGTGTGTGTGTTTCCAGCTGCCTCTGCAGATGAACATGCTTTTAGATGCTTCGCAACACATACCTTGGCTATTGTCCGCTATTCCCTTACGGGTGATGTCACCCGCCTAGAAGTATGCCTCTGACAGCACTGTGCTCAGTAATTTCGGTAGCGCGTTCTGTAAATGCATCATGCTGTAGTGAGTTCATGTAGGTAGGTGTAGGTTCGACTCTCGGCCCTTCCCTGTGTGTGTGTGTGTGTGTGTTTTTCCAGCTGCCTCTGCAGATGAGCATGCTTTTAGACGCTTCGCAACACATACCTTGGCTATTGTCAGCTATTCCCTTATGGGTGATGTCACCTGCCTAGAAGTATGCCTCTGACAGCTCTGTGCTCAGTAATCTCGGTAGCGCGTTCTGTAAATGCATCATGCTGTAGTGAGTTCATGTAGGTAGGCGTAGGTTCAACTCCCGGCCCTTCCCCATGTGTGTGTGGGGTGTGTGTGTTCACAGCTTCCCTAGTAGAGTGTAGTTATTTTAGATGCTTGGCAACACATACCTTGGCTATCGGCGGCTATTCCTTTACGGCTGTTGTCACCCACCTGGACATGTGCCTCTGCCGGTGCTGTGTTCGGTGGTCCACGTAGCGTGTTCCATACCTGTGTCATACTGTTGTGCGTTTGGGTATGTGGGGGTGTGGTCAATCACCATGCCTGCCACATGTGTGTGTGTGTCTATGCTCCCAGCTGCATGGGTTCATAGGGTATGGCTTTAGAGTTTCCGCAGAACACTCATATCCTACCGCCATCCCTGTGTTTGTGGATGGTGAGACGCAGCTCGTGGACTGCCTGTGTGCCTGCTGTGGTTGGCGACCTCCATAGCGTGTTCTCCACGTGCACCCTGCTATGGTGTGGTGGGGTGGTGCTGTGTACGTTACACTCACGGGCTTGCCACATGTGTCCGTCTGTATCTCTGTCGTTGTATATCTACGTACCTATGTTGTGCCCATAGCGCTGCTCTTGCATGGACAGCTGTCTGTCCCATGTATCGCATATTTGCACGGCTGACACATAGAACTGTGGTACAATGCATATCCACTCATTGTCCATGCAACGTCCGTATTCCAGAACACCCTTGAGACATCTGCTGGATATCGTGGCAGACAGCTATCCTTGCTGTACTGACACTGTACCCATACACGCCATAAACCTTGTGTGTAATTGCCTATTTATGGTGTGTGTATGTCTAACTGTGCTGTATGCATGGTCGTGTGTGTGTCCCGCTATAGCCATCTGTGCAGGTGTCGCCACTATGGGTAATCCTTGTGGACCGCTGTTTCATGTGCACTTCTGCACATACCTGCAGACCGTACTACCCCTCCTACGGCAGCGGCCTTAGATCGACCGCTGCCCTAGGCTATTGGGCTCCATGGCGCCCTCCACCACAACACATGGTGCCACCATCCTGGTATACCTACATGACATACCTACTAGACAGGTGGCACTACTAGTGCGACGCCCTAGGCAGCCGCAGTATTGGCGTATGCCTACGGCCGGCTATGAGCACATCACACGGCATACGTCTACATTCAGTGTTTTACGAAGGCTAGGTTTAATACCAGAGGGGGGACCTCATCAACTATGCTTTAGAATGCGGATTTAGATGGATTATTAGGTGGAGGGTTGACCACACAGCAGGGCTGACTGATGAAACACTGATGAAGCCTCTTTTGAGAAGCAGGTGGCTTAAACCCCCGTAACAGGAATGTAGTTTAGGTACAGATATACAGTTAACACACATTAGTCTACTCTTTCAGTTGTGTACCACTGTATTACATTGATATGATATGCATATCTTCTATATATATTGTTAGATCTTTGATTGATGAGTATTAGGCATAGTACAATATCATATCATACATGTGTTAATAGGATGTTTTTGGAGATGTTAATATATGTGTGTGTAGTTAACATTGCGCATTGCGTCTGTGCTTTATATGCTGTGGTTACATGTTTATTGTTTGCTGAGAAATTAACCAATGAAAGTGTAAGGGGGGATATTTAAAGCCTGGATGCTTTTATGTTATGTGTAAGTCTGACGGAGCCTACGGGTGAAAGCGCTTACATATCTATGAAGGAACCTTTGTATACCATTTGTGACCTGTCCTGGGCAATGTCTACGTTGACTGTTTCATCTACCTATGTGTGTTTTGGATTGTGTGCCATAAGGTGCCAGTGGTTCTTTGATGTTGAATAGGTGTATTCCATGGTCAATTGACATTAATCCTATTAATTCACTGAAGGATGTTCTTCATACGTGGGAACGCCATAGTTTGACCATCCTATGACCTTCCTAGCTGATGTTGTTATTGTGCCATTGGTATGTGTTCCACAGGTCGCCCATTTGTTCCGCGGTATGGAAGCGAGTGATCCCCATGTTGGTGCTGGCAGGTTGAGAGCTGTGTACGCCGGTATTCGCACGGCAGTCTGACTTTGTATGGGGAGTGTCTACTGTAGTCTCTATCTGTATTTCCTGTGTTATGCCTCACTGCAGCTGTGTGATTCCACCAGGTTTGCAGTTATGGGTGCCATCTTGGTCGTACGCTTGTCCATCCATGGCAATTGCCTACTGGACACTGGTATAGGGCAGTACACATTTCACACCTGCATTTAGCATTATCCGGTGGATGCTTTGCACAATTAGTGGGGAGTAAGGCATGTGCTACTCCCACATCCCTCCCACAGTGCGGGACAACGGATTATCTGCCAAACAACACGAGCCCCATTTCTGCATACCCAGGATCCCATGGCTGCAACCCTCGACAGTACCCATTACACATCCGTCATGTGTGCGGGAATGGGATGTGGACGCACTTCTATGGACTCTACAATCTGGGGATTTCTGTTCATATGTCCTGCATTTCATGGACAGTTGTCATCAACCTTGAACACGCTGGTGGTGCATATGTCTGGCTGTGCCGTAGTCACGGCTGTCAGTTCTTCTGGGTCTCTCGATCGCAGCTGGTTGACATTGCGTACGGATGAATTTTTGGGGTCCTACAATGGACACCTATGTGCATATGTAAAGTGTAGAACTTGTTGGACTGTGTCCATCTGGCCAGGGGTTTTGACTGCTGCTGTATGTTCCCCAATCGCGGATGTCTGTTTGACTACCCATTTTATGTAGTGCTACGTAAACCGGGATTGTCTAAACTGAACCCATATGGTGTAAATCCACTGATGCAGGCTAACAAATGCTTTAACTAATCCTCAGATGTCCCATTAGGAAATATCCGCCACTGTATTGTCAAAATAACACAACCAAAACATGTAGATCCTATTAATTCATTGAAGGATGTTCTTTATGAGTGTGAACGCCATAGTTTAAAGATCCTATGACCTTCCTAGTTGACGTTGTTGGTGTGCCATTAGTATGTGTTCCGCAGGTCGCCCATTTGTTCCGCAGTATGGCAGCGAGTGATCCCGTTTGGTGCTGGCAGATAGAGTGCTGTATGCGCCGGTATTCGCACGGCGGTCTGGCTTTGTATGGGGAGTGTACTGTAGTCCCTATCTGTATTTCCTGTGTTATGCCTTACTGCAGCTGTGTAATTCCACCAGGTTTGCAGTTATGGGTGCCATCTTGGTCGTACGTTTGTCCATCCATGGGAATTCCTACTGGACACTGGTATAGGGCTGTACACATTTCACAGCTGCATTTAGCATTCTCCGGTGGATGCTTTGCATTATTGGTGGGGAGTAAGGCATGTGCTACTCCTACATCCCTCCCACGGGGCGGGACAACGGATTATCTGCCAAACAACACCGAGCCCCATTTCTGCATACCCAGGATCCCATGGCTGCAACCCCGACGGTACCCATTACACATCCTTCATGTGCGGGGAATGGGATGTGGACGCGATCTATGGACTCGACAATCTGGGGATTTCTGTTCATATGTCCTGCATTTCATGGACACTTGTCATCAACCTTGAACACGCTGGTGGTGCATATGCCTAGCTGTGCCGTAGTCACGGCTGTCAGTTCTTCTGGGTCTCTCGATCGCAGCCGTTGACATTGCGACGGATAAATTTTGGGTCCTACAATGGACACCAATGTGCATATGTAAAGTGTAGAACATGTTGGACTGTGTCCATCTGGCCAGTGGGTTTGACTGCTGCTGTATGTTCCCCAATCACGGATGTCTGTTTGACTACCCATATTATGTAGTGCTACGTAAACTGGGATTGTCTAAACTGAACCCAAATGGTGTAAATCCAATGATGCAGGCTAACAAATGCTTTAACTAATCCTCAGATGTCCCATTAGGAAATTTCCGCCTCTGTATTGTCACAATCACACAACCAAAACATGTAGATCCTATTAATTCATTGAAGGATGTTCTTTATAAGTGGGAACGCCAAAGTTTGAACATCCTATGACCTTCCTAGTAGACGTTGTTGGTGTGCCATTAGTTATGTGTTCCGCAGGTCGCCCATTTGTTCCGCAGTATGGAAGCGAGTGATCCCCATTTTCTTGATGGCAGATTGGGTGCTGTGTACGCCGGTATTCGCACGGCGGTCTGACTTTGTATGGGGAGTGTGTACTGTAGTCCCTATGTGTATTTCCTGTGTTATGCCTTACTGCAGCTGTGTAATTCCACCAGGTTTGCAGTTATGGGTGCCATCTTGGTTGTAAGTTTGTCCATCCATGGGAATTGCCTATTGGACACTGGTATAGGGCTTTACACATTTCACAGCTGCATTTAGCATTCCCCGGTGGATGATTTGCATTATTACTGGGGAGTAAGGCATGTGCTATACCCACATCCCTCCCACGGGGCGGGACAATGGATTATCTGCCAATCAACACCGAGCCCCATTTCTGCATACCCACGGTCCCATGGCTGCAACCCTCGATGGTACCCATTACACACCCTTCAGGTGTGCGGGAATGGGATGTGGACGCACCTCTATGGACTCGTCAATTTGGGGATTTCTGTTCATGTGTCCTGCATTTCATGGACACTTGTCATCAACCTTAAACACGCTGGTGGTGCATATGTCTAGCTGTGCCATAGTCATGGCTATCGCTTCTTCTGGTAGTACGATAGCAGCTGAATGGTATTCCGTAAGGATCAATTTTTGGGTCCTACAATGGACACCAATATGCATATGTAAAGTGTAGACCTTGTTGGACTGTGTCCATCTGGCCAGTGGTTTTGACTGCTGCTGTATGTTCCCCAATCGCGGATGTCTGTTTGACTACCCATATTATGTAGTGCTACAAAAACCAGGTTATTCTAAAATGAACCCAAATGGTGTTAATGTCATGATGCAGGTTAGCAACTGCTTTAACTAATCCTCAGTAGTCTCAATAGGAAATATCCGCCACTGTCTTGTCAGATTAACACCACCAAAACATGTAGATCCTATTGATTCATCGAAGGATGTTCTTTATAAGTGGGTACACCATAGTTTACAGATCCTATGACCTTCCTAGTTGACGTTGTTGGTGTGCCATTAGTGTGTATTCCGCAGGTCGCCCATTTGTTCCGCAGTATGGACGCGAGTGATCCCCATTTTCTTGCTGGCAGATTGAGTGCTCTGTCCGGTATCCGCACGGCGGTCTGACTTTGTATGGGGAGTGTGTACTGTAGTCCCTATGTGTATTTCCTGTGTTATGCCTTACTGCAGCTGTGTAATTCCACCAGCTTTGCGGTTATGGGTGCCATCTTGGTCGTACGTTTGTCCATCCATGGGAATTGCCTACTGGACACTGGTATAGGGCTGTACACATTTCACAGCTGCATTTAGCATTCTCCGGTGGATGATTTGCATTATTAGTGGGGAGTAAGGCATGTGCTATACCCACATCCCTCCCACAGGGCAGGACAATGGATTATCTGCCAAACAACACTGAGCCCCATTTCTGCATACCCAGAATCCCATGGCTGCAACCCTCGACGGTACCCATTACACATCCTTCATGTGTGCGGGACTGGGATGTGGGAGTTCTATGGACTCGACAATCTGGGGATTTCTGTTCATATGTCCTGCATTTCATGGACACTTGTCATCAACCTTAAACACGCTGGTGGTGCATATGTCTAGCTGTGCCGTAGTCACGGCTGTTCACTCCTTCTAGGTCGCTCGATCGCAGCTGGTAGATGTGGTGTACGGATCAATTTTGGGGTCCTACAATGGACACCGATGTGCAAATGTGAAGTGTAGAACTTGTTGGACTGTGTCCATGTGGCAAGTGGTTTTGACTGCTGCTGTATGTTCCCCAATCGCAGTGTCCCACGGGGCTCTGTCCTGGGTCCACTCTTTTTCTGCATCTACATTTCCAAAGTACAAGCAAACACAGGGGGTTATGGCTTGACATTGTTTGCAGATGACTGCTTAACTGGGTGTTATAGTGGGGACCTGGACATCTGACACAGATATTCCTTCCAAAGGGGCCTCACAGATATGGACATATCTGCTGCCAGGACATGGCCTACAGCTGAATGCCGTCGGTAATGCATAGTCATACCCATCGGGAAGAACAAGGTCACCCCTCTAGCGCATATGTAAGTGGCAGTCCACTGAGCACAGAGGGAATTACCAGGGATCTGGGGACCCAGGTTGTCATACCGGGTCACCATTCGCTTCCCGCACACACGCTAAGCGTAACGTGGTTCGGGTAGAACTTCTATGATTACCCACCCGATCGTGCAGGGATTCACATCTAGATTCAGGGTAGGTCATTGTCTCCTTGTACTCATTACTCATTAGACTCCATGCGATTGAGCAATATCAGTACTGCCCTTGCCTCGAAGGTAGGCCTGACCCGGTCACCTCCGCAGCAGCCGGGAAGGCCCCAGTAGGTTCATCGTCCAGACGGATGCAGGGTGTCAGGGTATTTGTGTTATGTTGCCCAACTGTAAGGTCTCCTGCTCCATTCAGTCACATACCACTTTGTTCAGTGGTGACCTGTGCCTGACATATACGAGGCCATGGCGCACCCATATTTGATGACTATGCTTCACCTAATGGATCTACATCCCTCAGAACCACAGGAAAGCAGGTGACATGAACCTTGACATGGTCATTAATAGAATGTGTTGGAGGGACAGATATTACTCACCCAGACACTTCACTATGCTGTGGAACAACATGACCCAGTACATGTGAGGCGAGAACCTCTGCTGGCCTTTGGTTCGGGAGGGGGATCTTGTCCAATGGATGGGATTGCGGATATACCCCAGGGATTACATCATCATTGTCACTTGCTTGACAGAGGTGCAGCAATATATTGTCAGGCATTTTATCTCCACACTGGAGGGTTGGCAAAGTGCCGAAACATAACTATGGCCTAGGGTTATGGTTGCCCCTTGGGTAGATAGCCTACTATGTAAAATCTAGCGGGACGGCTATGAACCTGCCGTTCATAGTTTGTCCCATCTACACTTGTCTATCCCTCTATCCTCATTCATTATATGTGTATATTTCTGTGGCAATATGATTGAACTATGTATTACCTGCAGGTATGCTGTCTACAGTGCACATATGTCAATGTACGGTTGATTACAGTATATCTGTGTACCTACCTCTGTGATACTGAGGACTACCACACATCCCTTCACAGCATTACATGCATATGTCCATACTTATTATTCTTTGGCCTGGGGGTTGTTAGGGCAACGGTTACATCGTGTCCCCGTTTGTGCACGCCGGGTCATGGTGGTCTTTGACCAGCCTCCGCTGCTATCGCGGGATGGACGTAGTGTTGGTGTGTGTTTGGGATGTGGGTTTCACCTGCCCGTCAGCCATCTGTGGGGTGGGGCTTAATACATGTTCCTCTTGCAGGGAGCCCCATCCTGGACATTTGTGTCATGCATCGACATCTTTGGCATGTGCCATGTGTCCTGTGCTATTCCCACAGTCGTATGCGCCTTCCTGCATTACTACTGCGTTACCGGCTGTTTCAGTATCTGGTACACATGGCTATTATGGTGGATAGCTCTGGCCTATTCCCATGCTATGACATACCTTATTCATCCAGGCATATACATGTTATTCCATCCCTATGTTAGTCAGGTGTTTACGTCGTCCGCAACGCTTATTCTCAACGTGGTGATGTCCCACCTTCACCTTTCAGTGCGCCTTAGAAGTACCCTGTTAAGCGCTCCAGCTTGGTGGGCAGATGTTCCACCATATGTGATGTGTTTGACATGTCTGCATAGCTAATCATCAGTACGGTGGCTGAACATACTGCCTTGTCCAGCTGTGCACAGTTATGGCAATCAGTCATACGCACGCTTCATGTGGTTTCGACAGGTCCATACCACATGCCGATGTAACACATTCTGCCGACACATTCACATGCGCTGCCATTTGATATCTGTACCTGAGGTGGGATGCGTTAACATGTGGGGTACATACGTTGCCCGCTGCAGACTGCCTTTCAGGACAATACTTCTTACTACATTTCAGGTATTACCCATTGTGTGTATGTGCAGTAGCCGCGCCAGTTGCTAGCTGGGTTAAAAAGCACGGTCGTGACATGGGTGTGGGTTCCATGCTATGATGGGGCTGTTGTATATTACATTTGCATGCATGGGTTCTGCTTCTGGATATTACGCTTAGTGCATTACCGCCATTCCATGTGTATGCCAGACGGGCACGTTGTTAAGTGTAGTACACATGCTGCACATGTTTGTCTGTGTTTAGGGCATCTAGTTTCCTTCTTGTTGTTATATCGACATCGGGCATACCCGCTGTGTACTTTCACTTGCTGCTGGTGACCATTTTTCCATGTGGCTACTTTTATGGTGCAGCGGGCGCTGCTGATTATGCTGCGTACACCTTCACTGGGTATGCCCACTGACAGTGCATTTCGCGTGACGGACAAGGTATTACGCCAGCATCCTTTTGTTCCTTGGACGGGTACACTTTTGGACTTCGCGGGCTAATGTTTGGTTCTCCGCTTTTGTGTGAACGGGTACTATGTTGCATACAGTTCCGCGCGACGCTTCATTATCCATGGATCCTTGCTGGTGCGTTACTATTGCAGGCAGCTCTGTGGAAGTCAGCAAGCACTTTAGGTTGCTCATCGCCTCGCCAGCTTGGCCACGCCACGTCCGCGAAGATCCTACTTACCTCGCCACGCGTGCGTCTCCGCGACGGTTCTGTGGTCATGCGCCGCCAGCCATTACTATGCATATGGCGCTGCCACCGTATTATTCGATCAGCACTGCCGGGCGAAGCCTTTACACCGTCTTTGCAGTTTGAGCTTCATGAATCCCGGGGATAGACATTAGCAATTTCTCTCTTTCCTACTTAGTGTTTTGACCAGGAGCTCAGTGTCAGAGCCCTTAGCCATGTTTATAGATCAAACTTTAAAACAACATGATAACAGATATTCCAGGGCATTTGAAAGACTAGTAGCATTTTTGGATAAGTTAATAAGACTCATATTTACAAAGGATGTCTTATTTGTTACTGCAATCATGAAGGATTTGCACACTTTGATTGTATATGAGCAGGGTGAGGTTTCTAACACCAAGACAAATACAACATGTCATTTTATTAACTTGATTTTGAACTGCAAGTATTTTGTGTTTAAAAAAAATAAAATAAGACAAATGGCAACTTAGATTAAATGTCTCAGTGGTTGCAGGATAGAATAATGTAATCTCTGATATGTTTTACTTTTAAAAAACATAGCAAAAGAGATAATTTTAATGCTGATGTCTCTGAGCTTGAACAGAGTGTATAGTGTGGTTGGTGGAAAGCAGACATGCTTTTCTATCATCTGTATTTAAATGTAGTTTTGCATTATTTACTTGTTCTTATGAAACCCATTTTAAGATAAAACTGCTTAAATACCAAGTTCAAAGTTGTAAAGCAATATAGTAAATATCCTTACCATTTTGTCTTTCACCTCTGGTTAGCGATCATTAATGTATTGTAAAACAAAGCACCATGCATAAGCTTTTTCCACAAAATTAACTTCTAAAAGGTCTAACTAAGCCAGAAACTGGACACAAAGAATATCAAACTTTCTCTTTAAATGATCAACATTTGTTTGGCATTTGGTGCAGAAGGTTAAAGGCTGTGAGCTTTAGTTACTACAGGGTGTG
Organism: Protopterus annectens; assembly: GCF_019279795.1. Classification (NCBI taxonomy): domain Eukaryota; kingdom Metazoa; phylum Chordata; order Ceratodontiformes; family Protopteridae; genus Protopterus; species Protopterus annectens. The sequence continues at coordinate 1,171,831,243 of NC_056741.1, read as the reverse complement.
TTCTCCTCTACTGCTGTTTACCTATTATATGACCTTGAGCAAATCACTTAACCAGACATTGCTCCTTGGTAGTCCCTAAAAAAGGAAATGTATGTCCAGTGGGCCTATCTTGTTAACAAATTAGTATTTATTTAGCATGTATGTTAGGCTTTATCGACATCATGCTGGAAGCACGAATTATAAGCAATTTTATATATATATATATATATATATATATATATATATATATATCTCGATAAAGAGATAAAAACAGCAAGATAATACATAGTACAAAGATACATATATGGCTGTAGAAATATATATTTGGGTATAGAGTTTAAACATGTATAGATGCCAGATGCTTTCTGTTTAATTAAGATATATATATATATATATATATATATATATATATATATATATATATATACACACACACACACACACACACACACATATATATATATATATATATATATATATATATATATATACATAATGTGTGTATATGTAAGACATACAGTTCATTGATTCATTGAGAAGTCAACTTGCCAAAAAGGAAAAAGCTGATACAATTGATTGGAAATCAGCTTATTGCACATACCAGCTTTTTTTCTGTGTGAGATCACAGTACAGAGTGAATCAGGGAATTTACACTTTCCCCACTGTAGTGTGATCTCGGAGTTGGCATTCATCATTAGCAGGGGGTGCGCGGTTATCTTCCTTTAGCTCTTGGGAGAATGTTTTTGCATTTTTTAATTGGCTGGTGAATGACAAGTTGTATTTGATCACTTGCTGTTCAGTGTGTTGATTTTTCAATAGAAAAACACACACACATAATACTGGCACTGCTACGGAGGTATATATAATACAAATTATATCTTAGCTAAAGTATGATGCTATATTACCATTCTACTTGTGACTTCAATTACTTAAATGTGTAGCACCATTGTACCTACCCTCATCAAACAGTTAACACCTTTCTTCATCTGTGCTATTAATCAGAAGTAACAATATTAAGCAAAAGATCAAAAATATAAAATTTATAAAACACAATCCATAACTCAAGAATTATTAACAATATTGAAATCTGCCACTGCAAAACCAGTGAAAAAAATGACAAAATACTACATTAAAATACATACACAAATAGTGGGATAAATTGATAAAGGTTACAGCTTTCCATATTCAGAGACAATCCTGCTTTAGCAGGAAGACGTACAGCACTTTGGTGGCTAACCCTGCAGCTGTGTTAGATGTTAATGAGGCCTTCCGGGGGAGAAACATATACTAAGTATGCATGAACTCTCCCTTGGAACTGCCTGAACTGCTTAGCAGTGTAAATTAGCACATCCTGACCACCAATCATGTTAATGAACATGGCCAAAAGCTCGCATTAACCCATTGTAGTAGGGGTAAGCTCTGGGGAATTTAGCAGACAATTAGTGTTTGTATGTGCCTGGAAGGTTGCAGCAGGGGAGGTTAGTTAGGAGATAGACAGATTTGTGTGAGTGTGAGTGAATTGGTGAGTGTGATCAGGTAGTGGGCTTTGTGAGTAAGTGTGTGTGTGTGTGTGTGTGTGTGTGTGTGTGTCTGTGTGTGTGTGTGTGTGTGTGTGTGTGTGTGTGTGTGTGTGTGTGTGTGTGTGTGTGTGTGTATGTGTCATGCCTCTGCACTCCCCTGCTGTAACAAATTAATCCTGCAACATTGGAGAGAGATCACTAGACATCAGGGGTAACTTAAAAGATGTGTGCTGGTGGAATTTCTTACTGTCATGTTTAAATGACACTTAAACAAGACATGACATGGGTCAGAGGGAAACTCTAAATACCAGGGATAATTTATGCAGTGTGGCTTACTAGATACCACAGATAATCTAAGT
>NC_056741.1:1171819385-1171826885 GCF_019279795.1 Protopterus annectens | reverse complement strand
ACCGACGGTACACAAACACGAAAACCTCATACATTGCACACACCACAATAACAACAATCAACAAACAAAACACATCTGTCCAAAACCACACACAACACAAGCACACCAAAATCCCTACAAGCCCACTAAACCACACATACACAGCTATCTACAACCCTAACCCAAACCCTAACCTAAGGTCCGTCACTATCGATACTCAGCTAACCCAGCGCCCTAACCCTAACTCACTTAACCCCTAACCCAAAGACTATCACTACTGCACACCTAACTCCAGTCCCTAACCTAACTCAATTAACCCACCTAACCCAAACACTATCACTACCACACACTTACCTAACCTAACCTAACTCACTTAACCGCCCCTAACCCAAAGACTATCACTACCGCACACTTACATAACCCAGTCCCTAACCCTAACTCACTTAACCCACCCCTATCCCCACAGACCGTCAATATCCACACTTACCTTACTCGCACCCTAATGTCCGTCACTACCGCATACTTACACAGCCTTTTCCCATGTCGGCATCCTCGGTGTTGGTGTTTTCATCCATCGCGTCGGTCTTCTGCTTGTCGATCTTCTGGCACTCACGATTCGCTTGTCGGTGTTTTCCGCTGTCGATGATGTCAGGTAGACCCATACATATACATATATGTATATATATATATATATATATATATATATATATATATATATATATATATATATATGGATCTACCTGACATGGTCGACAGCTCATATGGTCGAAAGTTCATTTGGTCGACACCCCCCCTAACTATATATATCAACTCCAGGGTTGCACAACTTTGGGGAAGGGGGCAAATCTGCTTGTCGACCAAATGAACTGTCGACCAAATGAGTGTCGATCATATGAACTGTCGACCATGTCAGGTAGACCCATGTATATATATATATATATATATATATATATATATATATATATATATATACAGATATATATAAAAGAATGAACACCAAGTAATCTGTCATACAGTAATTTTGAATCCTTGCACTAAAACACAAAATGATTCCAATAATTCCTATTCCGTAAAGGAAATAGAAAACACCCACAGATCATTAACAGCTAAAAATCAGACAAAAATGAATATTTAGAATATGCGAGATCTACTGTTAATTATGCAAACAACTCTGCATATTAGACATGGCAAATGTTTTTCATAATGTATGGTTTTGACTCCGTACTGAAATATCGACACTAAAATTGCTGTGTGCCAACATGTCAAAAAAAAAACACAAGAGCAGAGTGAATCTTGAAGATCGGTCTTCTTAAGACATACCAACTCCAAAATTGTCATACCTCAGAGAAAAAGGAATATTCCAAGAAATGGCATCTGTAATATGTAAGCCCGATCATTCGGCCATTCAGTCTTCATATTTCGGGACTTGCTGCAGTGGGTCCCAACAATTCAATCCAGGACTTTGGTTTCACTACTAGTCACATCACTTGTTTCCAAACTTTGCAGTAAAAACTGAAACTCAGTGTAAGACTGTACAAGCATTTTATGCAAGAAAGCTTTGCCCTGGCACTCCTTTGTGTGTGTAAGTGTGTGTGTGTGTGGGGGGGGGAGGGGGGCAGTGGCTGCTTCTCCTCTGTATTCCTCACTGTTTATGCATACTGAGAAACCTCAGAGTAAGGGGGATTCTCTGAGTTACTGTCATTTAAATAATATATAGTAAAGAAAAATTTGACATTACTGCTCATAGTCCTGACCACCAAATAACTCATTGTCACTATTCATTAAGTGTAATTCATCGCCTTTCCTCCAAAAGTCACTAGTTTTAGAACGGATTAAGAGGGACAAAGCTAACATTTGAGTATTTGTGTGTGTGTGTGTGTTTATCTATATCTGTCTATAAATATATATATATATATATAAATATATATATATATATATATATATATATATATATATATATATGTGTGTGTGTGTGTGTGTATATTCACACACACACACACATATATATATATATATATATATATATATATATATATATATATCTATATCGAAAGTACAGCACATAAATCACAGCTAAATGAAAAAAACTGTGCAAATCGCCAGTGAGCAACTGGTTAATGTAAATCGCACATTGTACATTCACACAATATCTTGAGATGTAATGCATGTTTGCAGAATGTATAATCAAAAAACAAAATGAAACACTACCATAACACAAATAGTTAAAAACAAACACCGCTGAGCAAAACAATGGAGGATTGCAGTCTCATTTAAATCACAAGTAGCTCCTAAATCCAATAGCCAAAGATGTGAATAATCCAAGTGCAGGCGAGGTATGTAAAAAGCAGGTTTATTAATAAAAAGAGGTGAGCGCTTTCGCATGAGCTTCTTCAGACCTATACAACTAAGCTGTCTGTAAACATCAGTTTAAAAAGCCAAAATGGCGCCAAAATCCTGTCCATTATTTAAAGGTACATGGCTCATTAAAAATATCATGTAAAAAAGTCATATATAAAATTCCTATACACCATCATAAAACAGTACGGCATTTCAAAACAAAGCCATTCATATTCATATCCATTATTGGAATAAATGAATCAAAAGTATGTGTGACAGATGGGGGGGGGGGAATTTTAATAACATAACTATCAAAACATTGACAGAGCATCTATGCATATAAAGGTTCAAAAGATCCTACTGGCCACAAAGTAAAAAATCTTCATAGCCTCTTAACATCTTTTGGACAATAACCTTCTTGATTTCAGCAAAGGTCGCAGGGGAACCCTTCCATTGAGACCTGGGGTGATATCTGCCCTAAACTTAATAATCCAATGGATTTCCCTGGTCTCTGTATAATTGTTAATGTCCCTCTCCTGTATGTCCTTGAGATCTGTTCCAAGATCCTGAACTTAAGCGATGCTCTTGACCTTTGTCATTAGTATGTTTGGATAGTGCATTATGTGTAGTACCTCTCCTTGTGTGGTATACATGCTCACGAATCCTATCCCTCAGTGTCCTATTGGTCTTGCCTACATAGTAGGCTGGACGAACTGTGCAACAGGCTAGGTAAACTACATCTCTGGACATACAATTGCCCCTCGTCCTGATGTAGTAAATACCCGAACCATATGGATATCGGAAGACAGGGTCGGTTTCTATATATGAACAAAAATTGCATTTGTGCATGTGGTCATGTAAGGACCCAACAAAGCAGGTGGATCATTATGGACCCTTGGGTAGCAGAGCAAACTTTTAAGTTCTTTTATTCCGTAAACGAATCTAGGTGAGTACCTGTAAGGCTCTTAATAGTTGGGTCAACTGATAAAAGCGTGCCAATGCTTATTGAAAATATCTTTAAGTATACCTAAATCTGTGGTGTAAAAAATGGAAAAAGCAATTCGCTTGACCATACTTGAACCGCCCTCTTTGCTATCAAGCCATCACTGGCCTCTCCATATATTTCAACAGCACCATCTGAGAAATATGGTTTAAGCTCTGTCTATCCTCAGATCTGCAATGCCCGCCATCCCTCTGGAGATATCTAAGTGGTCATAGCCACGTTCCCTCAATTTGCTGCTAAGGTCTCCTAATTCACTTGCCAGATGACTGTCTAGGGGTGTATATCTAGACATCCGCATTGATTGTCCCTTCACTATGTTCTTGTATACATAGCCAGGATGCATGCTCGAACGATGCAGCAGTGTATTCCTATAGCAGGTCTTGCGATAGACACCCGTGTTGACTATCCCACAGGGTAATTTATCAACAAAGACATCTAAAAAAGGAATAGTGGTCTTCGACCAGTCCATAGTAAACTTTAGAAAGGTGACAGACATGTTGATCTGTGTAAAAAAGGACTCTAATTGTATTGTAGAGCCACTCCACACAAGGAAGAGATCATCCACAAAACGCCTATAGAATGGTACTAACTCCTGAAACAAACTATTCTGAAACAAGAAGCTATGTTCCCACTCTGCCATCACCAAGTTGGAGTAGCTATTGGCACAGGAAGTGCCCATAGCTACGCCATCCTTCTGCAGAAAAATCTTGTCATGGAAACAAAAAAGATTGGATTCTAAAATAATAGCCAACAACATAAGAATCAAATCAACATCATACTTCAGAGGGAGGTCGGTTCTCCTCAGATATGCACCTACCATTGCTCTACCTACCTCATTGGGTATAACCGTAAATAAGGACTGTACGTCCATGGTGACCCATATGAGGTCTTCAATTCCAGAACAAGTGTTGATATATTGGTAGAAATCCAACAAAAACTGTCTGGTATCCTTAAGAATGAACCTATTGGCATCAACCAATGGTCTGAGTTGTGCCTCAACAAAAAGTGACAGGGGTTCAGTTGACCACCCTCTCTCTGCAACTATGGGTCTAAGAGGTGGGCGTAGTGAATCATATGGATCTTTGGGAGACCCTGAATGGTAGGTAATAGGGGATGAGCCACATTGAAAAATTCATACAGAGAAGTATCAATAACGCATTATCAAAAGACCAAATAATATGGAGCGTATGCTCTCAATGATGCTGTCCACCCTATCATTGGTAATAGGAACATAAAACTTGTCATCAGCCAACATTAGTAGCATATCATTATTATACCTGTCCATGTCAAAAACTACAATCCCACCTCCTTTGTCTGCGGGTCGGATAATAATCTCCCTGTTGTTACGTAGGGAGTCCAAGGCTCTACGTTGTATAAGGCTGAGGTTATATTTCTTTCTCCTGTTGCCAGATTCTGACCCATTCAACCTATATATCTCATCTTCTACCAGTTTGCTGTATGCCGCAACCAGAGGGTGTGTCGGAGGGAGGAATGTACTAGGTGTCCTAAACACAGTAGTATTAGCCTTCATCTCTGTGCTGTTGAAGAAAACCTTCAGGGACAAATTCCTGACAAAAAGCTTAAAGTCTCTTAAAGTCTCTTCGTATCTACTATCTGAAGTTGGAATAAAAGTGAGACCCTTAGAGAGGACTTGTGACTCATGTTCAGTCAAAACATGACTAGACAAATTGAACCACGAGTCCTAATGCTTCCTCCCACATTTTCTTGATTGTCGGTTGGATGGGCGATCCGGAAGTTTCCTCTTGTACCTCCCCTTGGCATTCTGGAACGACTTCTCCTCGTTCGTAGGCACCCTGATGGGAAAAGGGTGTCTGCCATCCCTCTGGAGGGGAGAATGATGAAAAGTGGAATCCAAGGGGGAAATGGGATCCCGTCCATCAGGATCTCTACTCGATGCATAGGAGGAAACTTTCCTCCTAACGACTGGTTCAAGAGGCGGGACAGTTGGTTCAGCCCTGCTGACTAAAGATTCAGCCCTTCTTACTAAATCAGCATTGGCATCCAGGTCGGTAGTAGCTGTCGGCTCCAGCACAAAGTCCGTTCCGATGGGTACAGCATTGGCAACGGTACCTGCACGACCAGCTTGGTCTGTGGGGATGGCTGGGCCAATGTTGCTGTTGGAGCCAGTGTGATCATTGTCCAGGCTTGAGCCAGGAAGTTCAACCGTGCCTACATCGATTGCATCTCTATTGGGAGCACGGTCCGTGTTCCCTGAGTCACTGGTATTCCCTGTGGTGATGGAGAAAGAGGTACATGTTCCGGGGGCCTGACGGAATGCACTGTTTGTATTGTTGGTGCTGTTGGAATCATTGTGCCTGGGCCAAGTGAAGATGTTGCCCAAACGGAAATCCGTTGAGTCCCGCTGCAACTTGGCCCTTTTCTGGTTCAGAAGGCGCCGCTCATAAACCGAAACATTGTCCAACAAAACAGATAAGGTATGGTCTACGACAGAGACCGGAAACACATTGAGTATCTCATTCTTCGCCTTCCTGACATCTTCTTTAAGTTTCTCCTCTAACGGGAGAAAGAAAGCATTCATAAGTTTCAGATATTTGAGGCTTACCTCAATATTAAGCTGTTGCCAATCATACAATAGCTCCGGGTAGAGGGTGCCAGTTGTCGGCATCTTCAATACCCTTAGTCCTCTGGGCACCAGCCGGCGCTGTAAGCAAACCTCGAAATGCTGCCTCTGGGTTTGCATGCGCTTTAGTTTGAACAAATCCTGCTCCAACCGTTCCACTGCTCGATTTAGCCCTTCACGATCATAATCCAAGGTACTAGTGGGGCTGAGCCAACATCCTCTTCTACGAATGGCGCCAATGGATTCATTCCAGTGCAAGCAGTCTGCAAAACGGTCCAAAGACGGACATGATGTCATCGGTACTTCCTTGGTGCTAGATGGAGTATCTGACAGTTCAATAGAGGTCGAATCTCCTCCAATCATGCCTCCACTGGTTCAGATAAGCTCTAAGAATTTATAATGAATAAAGAGGACCAGTGGAGTGAATGCTCAACGGAACAACAAGCTCAAAGATAAATAGTTAAAAACAAACACCGCTGAGCAAAACAATGGAGGATTGCAGTCTCATTTAAATCACAAGTAGCTCCTAAATCCAATAGCCAAAGATGTGAATAATCCAAGTGCAGGCGAGGTATGTAAAAAGCAGGTTTATTAATAAAAAGAGGTGGCTTTCGCATGAGCTTCTTCAGACCTATACAACTAAGCTGTCTGTAAACATCAGTTTAAAAAGCCAAAATGGCGCCAAAATCCTGTCCATTATTTAAAGGTACATGGCTCATTAAAAATATCATGTAAAAAAGTCATATATAAAATTCCTATACACCATCATAAAACAGTACGGCATTTCAAAACAAAGCCATTCATATTCATATCCATTATTGGAATAAATGAATCAAAAGTATGTGTGACAGATGGGGGGGGGGAATTAATAACATAACTATCAAAACATTGACAGAGCATCTATGCATATAAAGGTTCAAAAGATCCTACTGGCCACAAAGTAAAAACTCTTCATAGCCTCTTAACATCTTTTGGACAATAACCTTCTTGATTTCAGCAAAGGTCGGGAACCCTTCCATTGAGACCTGGGGTGATATCTGCCCTAAACTTAATAATCCAATGGATTTCCCTGGTCTCTGTATAATTGTTAATGTCCCTCTCCTGTATGTCCTTGAGATCTGTTCCAAGATCCTGAACTTAAAACGATGCTCTTGACCTTTGTCATTAGTATGTTTGGATAGTGCATTATGTGTAGTACCTCTCCTTGTGTGGTATACATGCTCACGAATCCTATCCCTCAGTGTCCTATTGGTCTTGCCTACATAGTAGGCTGGACAGACTGTGCAGCAGGCTAGGTAAACTACATCTCTGGACATACAATTGCCCCTCGTCCTGATGTAGTAAATACCCGAACCATATGGATATCGGAAGACAGGGTCGGTTTCTATATATGAACAAAAATTGCATTTGTCGCATGTGGTCATGTAAGGACCCAACAAAGCAGGTGGATCATTATGGACCCTTGGGTAGCAGAGCAAACTTTTTAAGTTCTTTTTATTCCGGTAGGTGCATATCTGAGGAGAACCGACCTCCCTCTGAAGTATGATGTTGATTTGATTCTTATGTTGTTGGCTATTAT
>NC_056741.1:1171729385-1171814385 GCF_019279795.1 Protopterus annectens | reverse complement strand
CCAATTAAGCTGAATATTTTTGGATATAAAATGGGTGTGTTTACTAGGATAATTCATGCACCTGAAGAAGCCTAATGGTGAAAGCGCTTGTGTGAGTTTCTTACTATTAAAGCAGTCTGTTTTTAAAGAAGCTGGAGCCTGGTCTTTGCCTAGTGATTTTCTGTATATTTGTTCTTTGGATATTTGGCGAAGACACCTGGTTGCTGTTGGGTTTTTTGTTCGTAATTTGTATTGATTGTTGTTTATCTAGCTACTCTATTCCTGGTTGTCGGAATGTCTAAAGATAATGATAGGGAGCATAAGGATCATCGCCTTTCGGGGTCTAAGAAGTGTGATAGGTGTGCACAGAAAATGTCTCCCACAGACAGTCACACCAGTTGCGTGTATTTCCTTGGTGAAGCCCATTTGCAGGAGCCCTGTACTTTTTGCCACACATTTAGCACTAGAGTTTTGAATGAAAGAAAGAGAAAACTCATTTATAGGGGTCTCAAACTTGGTCAGGCAGCTCCAAAATCCTATAAGAGAAAATCTTCGGCCCCAGCTGCCCAGCTTCGGCGCCGACTAAAAAGACCAAGGCGTCAGAGCCAAGAAGTTCTGGTTCCAATTCCACTTTATCCATTTTGGTGCCATCGGTCTCCTCGGCACCAACGCAACCTTTGGTACTGAAAATTTTACTGGAAATTGAGGTTGTGTCTCCCACCTTGAGATCTCCTATTTTGGAGAGAAGGAGATCTTCTGTCTCCACCAGATCCTCCAGGACTCTATCCGATGAGGACATCGAGTGGGTGGTGAAGAGGTTGCTTTCGGATCCAGCTCTGGCAAGAAAATTGGCCCCTCCGGACCCAAAGGTTTCGGAGCTGACCCCTTTACCGACCACTGTTCATCCTCCAACTGCTTCGCTTTCGGAGCTTATTACTTTAGGTTATTCTCTGTTGGACCCGTCAGCTCCAGGGATTCAACCTGCTTCCTCCGAGCCAATTACTCTATCCTCGATGGTTCAGTCTGGAGCCGAGGGATCTGGGAGCTGGTGCTCTCAAGTCAACTCCGAGGGGGACACTCACCCTGGGTTCTCATTGGCTCAACTCAGCTCGGCTCCCACTTCTGCTTTGGAGCCATTCCCCCTTGCTAGGAGTCGACCATCCATCCCCTTGGAGTGGAGGTCTTCTTCGGAGCTTAGGGGGAAGGCTTTCAAAGCTATAGAGAATGCATTATCCTGTGGTAAAGCCATACCATTGTAACCTGTCTCCCAACAGCAGCAGGCATCAACCTCTTACTCCCTGCCACCCCCACAATGTAGGGAGCCAGAGGCCCAAGTAGCCCCCATTGGAGGTAACCCCTCTTCCAAGACCTCCCCAGATTATCCCACTGGAGAGCTTCCTCAGAAGACGCTGTGTAAGACGAAACATGTCGACTCATCTGAGTCTGTGACGTCAGACACTGATTTAGAGGAATCAGAAGGGTCCCCTAGATCCCCCTCTGAGGATGTCTTCTTTTCTGACATCCTAGAAATCCTTAGACAGAGGGGTGATTGGAAGACCTCTAACCCTACTGAAGATGAATCAGTGTATCTTGAGGCCTTTGGTTCCCGAACTTCCACCTCCTGGGTAAAACCACCTTATGATCAACTCATGGGGGTTATAACGGGAAAAGCCTGAACCTCTCCAGATTCAGTGGAGCCCATCCGGAGGAGGCCAAATAACTTCATGACAGCACCTGAGGACAAGACTTTTCTTAGTAAGGGAGTTCCCATTGATGCTATGGTGATAGCAGCGGCCACCAAGAAGGAGTTATCCGGGACATCCTCTAATATCCATCCTCATAACAAGGAGTCCAGGATGATGGATAGGTACGGGAAGCGTACTTTTTCTTCAGCGGCATTTACACTAAGATTGCTGAATTACCTTAGTCATTTTACTCGCCTTTAGAGGGATCTCCTGAAAGAGTTAGGAGACATCCTCCAGGGTTCAGTAGCTCCGGGTTCCATAGCTAAGGTTTCTGAGCAGCTCTCCACCCTTACTTCCATAGCTAACTCTTCCATGAGGCTGATATCGTATGCAGCAGATGGAGTGAGTAGGGCAGCCGTAGCAGGAATATCCCTCAGGAGACATTCTTGGATGCATGTTTGTAATTTTACGGAGTCCTACAAGTCTTACTTCACTAACATCCCCTTTGATGGTTCATCTCTTTTTGGACCCCAAGTGAAAGAGACTTTGACTAGGTTTGAGCAGGAAGGCAAAACCTTATCTACCATCGGAGTCTGTTTCTCCCTCCCATCTAGACCCTATCCCAAGGGTAACACAGGAGAGAAAATATGGTTCCATAAATCCCAAAAAGGTTTTCCTCAGGCACAAGGTCAACCCTTCCCTAGAGGCAGAAGGGGAGGATATAATGGAAGAAACTGCCCTCATGGAAGAGGAGGTCCGCAGCATCAGGGAGACAGAGAAAATTTCTCTGATCATCCCTTCCATCACCCCTAAGGGGTTGCCTGACTGTCCATCTCTGGAGGCAGTCGCAGTTCATCTATCGCTATTCCCAAGCACCTGGCTAACCATCTCCCAAGATCATTGAGTACATACCATAATATCCAAAGGTTACCTGATCCCCTTTGTTACCGAACCCCCAACAAATGGGTATCTACCAGACGTACCACCCATCCAACTAGACCTTGCAACATCACAGGTCATCTCATTGCTGCAAAAAAGAGTCATCCAAGAAGTCCCCGCAGAGTAAGTAGGATCCGGAAGTTACTCTCAATTCTTTTTAGTTCCAAAAAAGACAGGGGACTGGAGATTAATCCTAGAACTCAGAAGGCTCAACAATCATGTAAAGAAATCGAAGTTCCGAATGGTCAATCTGCAGTCGATATTTCCCTTTATCGGGAAAGACAATTGGATGTGCTTAATCACTCTCCAGGACGCGTACTACCACATCAAAATGGACAGGCGCTCCAGGAGACACTTACGCTTCTGGCTGGGAGCCAGTCATTTTCAGTTCAGAACACTGCCCTTTGGTCTCACTACAGCCCCCAGAGTGTTTACCCAGTGCATGGCAGTGGTAACGGCTCACCTGAGATGTCAAGGATTCCAGGTGTTTCCGTAACTAGATGACTGGCTCCTCACTGCTACCACCAATCATCAACTCATCAGAGCCAGGGATGAGACTCTATCCTTCTGCACCAGTCTAGGCATCACTGTCAACCTAAAAAAGTCACTCATCTTCCTCGCAGCACATTGTATACTTAGGCTCAGAAATAGACACAACCACCATGTCAGCAAGACTAATACCAGAAAGAATAGAGTCTCTACACAGTCAAGTCATATCCTTGCTAAACAAACAAAAATTTCAGGTCAGAGTAGTCCTTCAAGTCCTAGGGACTATGGCTTCCGCCATCCTTTTAGTTCCTCTTGGTCATCTACACATGAGAATACTTCAGTGGCTGTTATTTGCTCAATGGTCGATGCAAGGTCTTTCATTGTCTCACCAGAGTTTTATAACAAACACCTGCAAAAAGGATCTGACATGGTGGTTGCACACAGAACAACTTCTCCTAAGTTGTTCACTTGTTCCTCCCCAAGAGAAAGCAGTTTTGACCACTGATGCTTCCCAGATAGGGGGGGGGGGCATTATCTGGGAATGACAGTCCAAGGTACTTGGCAGAACCATGAGAACCAATTGCACATCAATGTTCTGGAGATGAGAGCGGTGCTGTATGCATTGCAAGCACTTCATAGCTCCCTTCCCACCAGGACGATTGCGATTCAGTCAGACAACATGTTTGTCATGTGGTACATAAACAAGCAAGGGGGAATCAAATTTTACCCACTTTGCAGAGAGGCCTTAAGAGTTTGGAAATGGGTGATGGATACTCAGCACTTCCTGATAGCAAAGCATATCCCGGGGAAATCCAGCGTAATAGCAGACAAACTCAGCCGAGCAATTCTGATGCCTCACAAGTGGTCCCTGAATCCAAAAGTTGCGAAAGAGATCTTTCACAGATGGGGCCAGCCTTGCTGCAATCTATTCACCACTCACCTGAACACCAAATGCAGCAGCTACTTTGCCCTCATTCCCCATCCGAGGATGTCACCCAGGGATGCTGTAGTCCATGATTGGCCCCTGGGACTTCTTTATGCCTTTCCTCCTTTTCCACTCATCCCAAAGGTAATACAGAAAGCAAGATAGATGAGGAGTTCCTTGATCCTCATTGCTCCTTACTGGCCTCAAAAGTTTGGTTTCCCTTCCTGTGGCCCTGCCTTTTGGAGGAACCATGGATTCTGGACCCATCTCCAGATCTCCTGATTCATCAATTGGGACAATTCTACCCCACCACCCACACCCTCAAATTGACAGCATGGCTGCTCCAGTTCCACGAATAGCCAGGTGTATTCCCCTATCCCCTTCAGTCAAACACATTCTAATTTAATCTCATAAACCTTCCACTCAGAAACTATACTCCAGCAAATGGAAAAGGTTTTCGTTTTGGGCTACAAACTGGAGTTTAGATCCATATGTGGCTCCTGTAGAATCTATCTTATCCTTCCTAGCATCAATTTTTCATGAAGGAGCGGCTGCCACTACAGTTAAAGTTCAGTTAGCTGCCATTTCCAATTTCCATTTTGGCTTCATGGGAAATCCAATCATGCAGCACTCCTTGTGTAAAACCTTCTTAAAAGGAGTTCTTCTTCTTAGGCCTCCAATCAAACAGCCATTAGAACCCTGGGACTTAAGGATAGTCTCTCTCTCTCAGGACAAACCCTTACTTTCTTCCCAAGGTATGCTCAAAGCACAATCTGAATACTACTATTGAACTACCTGTGTTTTTTCCAAACCACTCTAATAAATCTGAGTATAGACTACACAGTTAGACGTTCATAGAATTCTCAGATTTTATTTACACAGGACTAAAGAATTCAGAAATCAGATCAGTTATTTGTTTCCTTTTCCGACAAGAAGAAGGGCTTGCCTGTTTCTAAGGTTACTCTTTCAAAATGGCTTTCGGATTGCATTTCATTTGCTTATCAATCAGCTGGCAATTACCCATCAAAGTTAAAGGTCATTCTACTAGAACTGTATCTACTTCATATGCCTTTAGATCTAAGCTCCCAATTGATACTATTTGTGCAGCAGCTACTTGGGCAAGACCACATACTTTTGTCACTGATTACAAATTGGATATGGCCTTCTGGGACAGGTCTTCCTTTGGGTCCACTATGCTGAAGAGTCTCTTTGCTCGAGCCACCCGGGATATAGGTGCTAGGGACACCATCCCAGCCAGCAAGAATTATGGTGAGATAGGACTACATAACATAAAGAAGTTATGTACTTACCATAGCATTCCATGTTTGTAGTCCATCTCGTCTACATTCTTTTGTCCCTCCCAGCAGCCCCCTTCCTGTTTTCTGGGGGATGTGGTGAACTATACTGGTGCTGTCTGACCTGGTTCTCTTTTGTTGCTCACCTGGCATGGATTATATTTTCAAAATCCTTTGTCTGTATATATGCAGCTCTGATATTTGACTTACCTGATAGGTGCTTATTACTGTCTTGCAAACTAGATCTGGGGAATTGCCATGAGGCACCATGGGATAGGGGCTAGCCTTGAGCCAGTAAAAGCTCTCGTGCTTTAGTATCGGCCGAGTTGGAGCTGAATATCAGCTCTGAACTCATCCAGCAAGAATGTAGGCGTGATGGACTACAAACATTGAACGTTATGGTAAGTACATAACTTCTTTTTTGCTGCAATTAGCTAGCTACAAGCAGTAATCAGAGAAGGCTGTAAGATCCGTAGAGACAAGGCTGAAGACCTGGAAGTTGACACAATAGAAGGCATAACTGTTCAAGGAATTACTCAGAGCTCTAACACCTCCAGAAGAGGAAGTAGGTGGAGTTGAAGAATGGCAACTCCTCAAAACAGCATGTTTGAGGACTACAAAACAGATGTGTGGCTTACAATGCCTCTCAACTGTTCAGATTTCCACAGAATTTCCAGATTTTTGCCCCATATTTTTGGTCTATTTTTCATAATATCAGTGATTTTCTGGGAAATCACTGGGGAGGTCTGAGGATTGAAGTCAATAAATATTGATATACATTTGAGTTTCAGACCTCATATTCTTCAGAAAAATGAATGCCAAGACAAATCCTGATCCTGTTATTTATCAACTTTCTAAGGTTATAAGAGCAATATTTAAAATCTATCTCTATTTTTTGGCCTTTACCCCATTTTGTCAGGCTTTGTCTTTCTTGCTCTAAGAGGTTGTGAGGTATGTGGCTTAGCCATGTATAGAAATAAGATACTTAAGGAAACCTGGTGGTGGTGGAGGTGGTGGAATGCAGAAGTCCAGGAAGTCATCAAAAGAAAGGAGTGAAGGAAAAATTGGGATCAGCCTAGGAAGGAATACTAGTTGGCTAGCAAAGAGGTTACACAAGGAGTAGAAAAAGAACACGACATTCTGCCAGCTTCTGGAAAATGATTCAGTACAGTATGCAAGACAAAGACAAAAAGATAAAGATGATAGCCAGACACCCTTCATAAGGGATTCCAGCAACAACCTGCTCAGCATTCTACAGGACATCAAAGATAGATGAAAGGAGTACTTACAGTAGCTTCTCAGTGAAGAAAACCCCACAGAAGCTGTACTCCCCCTAACACAGCCTATGATGAAAGAAGAGGAAAAGCCCACCCTAGAAGAAAAATATAGATCACTAAGGAGAATGCTGTCAGGGGAAAGCAACAGGCTCAGATGAGATCACAGCAGATATGGTAAAGATGTTGGGTGAGATAGAGAAGAAATGGTTCTTGAGGATACTACAATGTGGGAGAAAGGATATCTCAAATGACTGGAGAATAAGCATATAGTGAAAGTGTTCAAGAACAAAGGGGACATATACAAACTCCTATCACACTGCATGAAAATACTAGAGAGGGTGATTGATAATTGAATATGCAGAACAGTAGAAAGTAAGATGGGAGATGCACAGTTCAGCTTCAGATCAGGATGCAGCACAACTGGCCCTGTTATAGCTGAAATAGTTTGTTGGAGAAATTTAGCTATCAAGTTAACTAGTAAATAAAATGTCAAAAACAGGGCAAAGTCAGAAGTTTTCAAAGTTATGGAGATCTGACTAAAGCTACATTACAGCAAAGTAAGACAATTGTGTACTACCTGCCTGTCTGACATAGCTGAATTTAGCATGGTACTAGCTGCTATGCCTACTGTAACATTAAACTGTACATACTGAAACAGCAGGGGGTCCAAATGGAGAGATGATACGTCACAAGCAAAGGAGAGTAATTTTGTTGAAATTGAATTCATCCTCAAGTCTTGGTGAGTGCCTTCATGAGGTGGACCCTGTTTTTTCACAAAACCTCACCAAGATGACACTGATGTATAGACATAGACATATATCATGGACAGAAGTAGGTCAAAAATTAAAAAAAAATAACTGGATGCACAAGGCCCAGGATAAAAAAGTACCCACTCCTGGTAGGAGCACTGGTGCTAGGATTGGAAAAAAGTGACTGTAGAATCCACAAAATATGGAAACATTCCTACAATGGGGCCAGTCCAGGCCAATGGAAAGGATAGCCCCCTCCCCCTTTGTAGAAGGAAATAGCAGTCCACAAAAATCACAAAAACTGATAGGCCAAAGAAGAGCCATAAAGACGATAGAGTGGACTACTGATTATAAGAAAGAAATTATGTATTGTTAAAGATTGAAACAGTACTAATTTCATGAATTTTTATCATACTTTGACTTAGGAATGGGGTCCATTCCTGTCATGATATTAGAAACTCAAAAGATTTGGAGAAATTAAAAAAAAAAAACAACAGTCTGAATGGAGAGATGATAAGTCAGCAAGTAAAGGAGTAGTGTTGCTGAAACTGAATTCATCCTCAAGTCTTGGTAAGAACCTTCAAGAGATGGACCCTGCTTTCACAAAACCTCACCAAGATGACACTGATGTATAGACTGTATTTATATACCATATATCATGGACAGAAGTAGGTCAAAAATTAAAAAAGATAGCTGGATGCACAAGATCCAGGATAAAAAAGTGCCCATTCCTGGTAAGCACACTGGTGCCAGGACTGGGGAAAAATGACAGTGTAGAATCCTCAAAATATGGAAACATTCCTACAATGGGGCCAGGACAGGCCCAGGGGGAGGATGGCTCCCCTGTTGTAGAAGGAAGTAGCAGTCCACAAATATCACAAAAAATGATAGGCCAAAGAAAAGCCATAAAGATGACAGAGTGGAATATTGAGGATAAGAAAGAAATTATGTATTGCTACTGTTATGCAAAAAGCCCAGAATTTCGATTCACAAGATATACAAAAAGATTAAGAGAGAAATTAGAGGAAAGAAAAATACTTCCACCAGAAAAACTGTCAGAAGCCTCAAACAAAAATTTGTGTTCATTAATACAGCAGAGTTATAAAAGAAACAGTATATAGACCAAGAAACTTTGATTTGTTTGGAAAAAGAAGCATCTGAGGAAATGTGAAAATATAAAAAACAAAACCTAGAGGTTTTTGAAAAGTATAAAAAAGAAATATAGGCACGGGAAAGAAAGAGAGATTTGATATGGTGCAGTATTTATGCAAAGTCGATAGCCAAATTAATCAATACAATAAAAGCAGCCCCAAAGATATTTGAAGAAAAATACTGGCAAAGGAATCTGGATATGGAAAACTTTATAATACAAAAAATAAGAAGACAAAAAGTAAAAGTAGAAAAGAAGATTAGTAATGGAGAAATTAAAACAAAGAGTTAGAAGGTCACACCGAAAAAACAATCAGAAAAAACTAAATGAAAACTTCAGCCAAGCTAGAAATTCCAATGAGTGACCTGCCAAACCTCCTGTAACAGAGGCTCATGGGGTATATGCAAATGACCCTTAGGTCACTTATTGGAATTTCTAGCTTGGCTGGAGTTTTCATTTAATGGAGAAATTAAAGAAATAGAAACTGATGTTATAGAGTACTTGTGAAGTGAAGGATTCAGTGTAGAAAATCTAACTCAGAAAGCACCACAGCAAGATAGAGCAATAGGCATCCAAGTTAAGGAGAAACCATTAGAACGGGAAGCAACTGGTTAGTTGCCATATGAAGGTAATTTGGAGCCTTCCACAGGAAACAAGTATGAACCTTCATTCACTTGAAGCTGGACAGCAAGGGAAGGAACAGGAAATCGTGGCAACTCTGGAGCAGTCAATATTGAGGCGCGATAGGCCAGTGAGTCTCCATATAACAGAGCAATGAATGACTCAGGTTGAAATTGAAGAGAATATGCTACAGGAAGATGCTATGGAACTTTCTTCAGAATGCCCATAGAAAATGGAAACAAAAAATGTCCCCTCATTTTAGAAGAAAATGAGCTAAGAGAGGAGTTGCTTGATTTAGTAGAGACATATATTAAAATCAATGAAAGAAATAGACTGAAGAAGGTCAATAAAACTCAGAAAGTTAGAAGTTTGATAAAACAAATGAACACAGTAATTAGGACTCTCCATAGAGATACATACAATATAACAGAAGTAAGCAGGAGATATTACTGTGCAGCTAACTTAATGACAGATACAATTTTACCTCAAGAACACAGGGTAGTAAGGGAAAGGAAGGGGAGAAATTGAATATCATCATGGAAGTATCGAATAGAGAAAGCTATAAAGCAGTTAAGACAAGAAGTGTCACTGTTATAGGAGTGTAGAAGAGAAAACAGATCAACAAAAATACTCAGAAAGATAGGTGTAAAAACAGCAGTTGCGCAATATTATAACAGATCAGGATCTATCATGCACAATCGCAAATGTTGTTGTTGTGTCTTTCGGCTTTTCCCAGTTAGGGGTCGCCACAGTGGAACTCCAGTCCGCTAATGATTGGCAGTAGATTTTTACGTGCTGAGTTGCCGGCCCTGATGCACACCCTTCAACGAAGGTAAGCCCATTCACGCATGTCTCCACAGAAGCTTTCCAGCTGAGAATCGAACGGGACAGCGTCTTACTGTGCGGCGACAACGCTACCGCAGCACCACCACCGCGAGATAATAACCAAAAATATTAGCACAGGCAGGAAAAACTTAGCAGTTACACAGATAAATATAAAGGAAAAGTACAAAATAAGCAATTTATTGATGACCCCAGAAAGTTTTATAGAGAATTGGGAAACAAGGTAAAAGGAATTGAAAGACTACCAAAAGTAGAAAAAATAGATACATTTTGGAAACGTACTTAAGAAGATCCTGTGAAACATAACAAAGATGCTAAATGGATAGAAGTAAAAGAAAGTATAAGAAGTTCAAAGGTACAGGATATGAAATGGGATAAAGTAACAGCCAAAGAGATTGAAACAAAGTTAAGAAAAGCCTCTAATTGGAAAACCCCAGGCCCAGATTCAGTATGTAACTTCCGATTAAAAGTATTAACATGTTTGCATGAAGATTTAGCCATGAGTAAGAACTATTTATATGCACACCCTGAACAGACACCAACCTGACTAACAACAGAAAAAATAATGCTCCTACTTAAGAGTGAACCTACAAGCTACCCTAAAAATTATAGACTAATAGCTCACTTTCCAACTACTTATAAACTGTACATGGAACTGATGCCGACAGTGTTTATAGTCATTTAGCAGAAAACTCAATCATGGCAATAAAACAAAAGGGCAATAAAAGAAAGTCATATGAAACAAAGGATCATCTGTTCCTAAATAAAATCATAATGGAGAACTGTAAAAAAGGGAAGAATCTAAGTATTGCATGGACTGACTACAAAAAAAGCATTTAATAGTATCCCACATTCATGGATAAAAGAGTGCTTAAAATACATAAAAGACATCCCACACTGATCTATTACATTACAGTAACCATGAAACAGTGGCAGACCACTTTGCAATTAAACCATGATAAAGGACAAATTATTAGTCGAGGGATGAAAATCCAAAAGGGGATATTGCAGGGTGACTCCCTGTCACTCTATTATTCTGTCTTGCCCTTAACCCATTAAGCTGTCTACTTAATAGATCAGGCCATGGCTACAATTTGCCTCCTAGAAAACAACAAAGTAACATCTTCTCTCTGTCAATGATTTAAAACTGTATAGCTCATCAGATCAGGAAATGAAAGCACAACTGCTAGTAGTCAAACTTTTTCAGATAATATAAGAATGTCATCTGGTCTTGATAAGTGTGCAAAAACAACCTTTAAAGCAGGAAAACTGCAACACCAAGAAAACATTAGTCTGGGACAAGAATGTGATATAAAAGAACTTGAGCAAGATGCACTGTATAAATATTTGGGAATTAATAAAGGATCAACAGTAAAGCATGAACAAATGCAAATAAAATTTAGTAAGGAATATTTTGGAAGACTTAAATTAATCTTGAAAACAATGTTGACATCTAGGAACAAAAATCAAGCTATAAACCGATATGCTTCTCCAGTCCTAACTTACAGTTTTGGAGTGAATGATTGGCCCCAAAGTGTGTTGGATAGATTAGATAGGAAAACAAGATGGATGCTCCATGTTCACCAAATGATTTATAAAAATCAGTGCATACCAAGATTATATATTCCTTGTTTTGAAGGAGGTATGGACTTGCTTGGAATTGATTACATATATAGATCTGCAATTGTGGGACTGCACACATATCTGCTGACCTCACACGACCCAAACATGATGAAAATTTTGAAACATGAGGAGAATAAATCTAAGTTGACTTCCCTGCTTAGTCTAACAGAAGCAAATCAATGTCAAACATGAATGGAAATCAAACCAGAAGTAAATAAAAAACAGGCAGCAACTGAATGTGGCAAAAAAAACAAAAAACAAAAAAACAAACAAAAAAAAAAGCAAAAGAAAGAATATAAAGTGAAGGGTTAGATGAGAAGACAGGAAATGTGGAAAATGCGTAAATATAGTTGCAAGTATAGAAAATATCTGGAAGAACCTCATGTTGATCAGGATCGAATGCGGGAATGGTTAAGAAGAGGCAAATTCAAACAAAAGATAAAAGGTTAATATTAGCGGTCCAAGATAGTGGGCTACACACACATTGATTTACAAAGGCCGTTGAACACGTGGGAGAAACAGCCAAATGTAGGTTTTGTAAAACAGGGCTGGAAACAGTCGTACACCTTGTTGCTAGGTGTGACATACTAATATCTGTTATAAAATCTTATGCAAAGCAGTTTGGCTACAGAAAGGGAGTGGTAAATTGTCTTAGCAACATCCAGGCACTTTCAAATACTGAAATTAAATTAGACTATATTGACTATAAAGAAATACTCAAACTATATGTAAAAATGCACAGGGAGCAAATACAATGAATTACGATGACTTAATAACACTTTGGCATATATCTGTTATTCTTTAGTTCATTTAAATATGGGGAGACTCCCCAAGATTGGAGACATGAACTTGTTAAGCCTATATTTAAGGGAAATGGGGAATAGGACAAACCCGGAATCATACAGACCTATAAATTACTTTCATGTTCTGGAAAAGTAATGGATAAAGTGATTTTGGACAAATTATTCTCAGAATTGGAAATGTTGTGACTTGAAACCATATATCAGTAGGCGTATGTAGAAAATAGATCTATAACCACCTGTAACAAGATGGTCTAGAATATAATAACAGCTGAAATGAAAAAAAACTGTGCTGTGAAGTAATTTATATAGACTTAACTTTAGCATTTGATAGGGTTCTACACATAATTTATATAGACAACTTTAGCATTTGATAGGGTTCTTCACAAAAGACTGCTAAATAAATTAGAGCAACTAGGTATTGATTTAGTCTTTTTAAGATAGATAGCTGAATGGCTTAGAATTAGGACATGACAACTATCATACATTTCAACAAGTGAAATTCTAGGTTAGAGTCAGGGTGTCCCAGGGAGCTCTGCCCTAATTGTTTAGGTTGTATCTTTCAGATCTAACTTCTTCATCTGAGATGCTCTACAGTATGTATGCAGATGACTTGAAATTGGGTAAACTGATTACATGTTACAGATAAGGCCTGTAAAATAATGACAAACTTGACCATTTGTGCACAGAATAAAAATATGCTGATAAATACATAGAAAATTAAGCATATAAGATTTGGAAGACATAGATTGAAAGGTGAATATTTAATACAGCACACAATAATTGAAACTGTAGATTCATTTAAGGACTTGGGTATATGGGTAGTTCTCTCTTGGAGTTTTTCTAACAGTATCAACCAATTGGTTAAGGATAGTTATATAATTATAGGTTATATAAAAAGATTTATAAAGTATAAGAAATTAGAAGTGGCAAAATCATTGTTTGTTCATTAAATTAGACCCAAACTTGAGCATGGAGTAACAATATGGAAACCTTATATGAAAACAAGCATGCGTAAACTGGAAGGATTACAATGGAACTATACCAAAGGCATTCATGGATGTGAAAATTTTAATTATTCTGAAAGACTAAAATATCTAAACTTGTACAGTGTTTCATATAAACATTTAGAAGGAGACATTTATTCAGGTGTAAAGAGCATTTAGAGACCACTACCTCTGGGAATGTTTGGGGTTATCAAATAGTAGTAGAGAATCATCAGACAACCTGTGTAGAACATTATGTAGGCATGAGAAGTGTGCTTCTTGATTGACTGAAAAAGTAGCTGATACATAGAATACATTACCAAATTACTTTAAAGCAAGCAATGCTTTAGATATTTTTAAAAACAACCTCGATACTTATTGTGGGAATAACTCTTTTGGTATGTTGGCAGGCTAGGTGGGCATTATTGCCCATGCCTGAAATATTTGTATGTATGTATGTAACACCTGCAAAAGTAGGATACACTCACTCTGCTAGTGTCACAGGCTTCATGGAGCTGGTTAATGCAGGGCTGTGTTGGGGCATACATATCTCTCCTCTGGTCAGGCAGATTTTGAGAGTTAGCAAATTAACTAGGTGAGGGAATGGGTAGTCCACTGCTCAGAACCTGCACACTGCTCAGCTCCGTGCCATCTACCACAGGGGAAAGAATAAGCCAATTGGACAGCCAATGGTGGTTTACAAAACAAAGCTTGAATTTCTGAAATCCTTCTGGCAGAAGTAATGGCAACTAATAGAAACTCAAGATCACAATTTGCTGCTGGTTAAAAAGGAGGTTGTGTGATTATTTGCAACACCAGTTCAGGTCCCAAAGAAGGGATGGATCTTTGTAGGGAGGCTTCAACAGAAGAGCACTGCTCAAAAACGGCTTACAAAGTTTGTGAGAAGCTAGAGATGAGCCTTCAAATCCAATATGAAACTTGGATATAGATGCTAATTGAACTTTAACAGTAGAAGACAAAACCCCTGCATTGAACAGAGATGCTAAAAACTCAAGAATCTTATGAACAGGTGCTGAAAAAGGGTCAGTGTTATTCAGATGTGCCCAAAGGACAAACCTTTTCCATTTACTGCTGTAAAGTTTCCATGTAGAATGCTTATGATCTCAGTATTTTAAACAGGTGAAGAGAACATAGACTGTATGGCTGTTAATAGAATCGGAGAGACCAAGTTATCAGCTTGAGGTTCAAGATGTCTGGGTTAATCATGCATGTCAGATGGGGACAAGAGATGTGGAACTAACAAGATGGGTGAATTAGATAAGGCCAAAGGAAGGGAAACCAAATCTGTCAAGCCCAATAAGGTGCAATTAGAATTACCTTGCTCATCAACCTGATTGCTTTCTGTAGGAACTTTGGAATAAGACAAATTGGAGGAAAGTCATAGAAAAGACCGGAGACCAATCATGGACTAGAGCATCCCTCAGTGATTCCCACTGAGGGGGTGATTAGGGAAAAATAGTTGCTGCATTTGTTGTTTAGGGGAGCAGCAAAAAGATTTCAGCAAAGCTAACCCCATCGATGAAATTTTCTGCCTGTCTCTTTTGGATTGTGGGACCACTCATGAGGCAGGAGTAGACATCTGCTCAGCTTGTCTGCTGTCACATTGGACTTCCCCAGAATGTGAGTTGCTGTGAAAAAATGGTTAGAAGAGATCACCCACTGCCACACTCTGAGGGATACTCGACACAAGGGACAGGCCTTGGTTCCTCCTTGCTTGCTGATGTACCAAACTACTGACATGTTGTCCATTTGAATCGCAATTGTCCCTGAGGGGAGAACATCCTGGAAGGCCTGCAACACTAAAAGCACTGCGCTCATCTCTAGGACACTGATATGCAAGTTGGCCTTTAGAGGGGACCAAATGCCTTGGACAGTTTTCCCCAGATAATGCCCCCCTCCACCCTAACTGGGAAGCATCCATAGTCGCTGTGACCTTGGTTTGAGAGGGGATGAAAGGACAACCTTTTAGGATTTGATCCAATTGAATCCACCATTTGAGATCTCTTGTGCAAATGTTGGTGATTGCAATCAAAGTTGACATTAGTTGGTAAAGTATTGACCATTGTGTTGCGATTAGCCATTGTAAAATTTGCATATGAAATCTGGCTAAGGGGACTAGAATTATAGCTGCTGCCATGGACCCCAGGACCTGTAGAACTAAGCATGCAGATACTTTCTTGCTGTTGATTATCTTCATGACTTGTGATCTGATTTTCTATGGTCTCATTGGGGGAAGAGAGGCTGTTGTTGTGTTTGAGCTTAGGATTGTTCCTACGAATTCCAAGGATTGAGTTGGTTTGAGGTGAGATTTTTCATAGTGTATGGTTATCCCCAGATGGGACCATATCTGGAGAACCTGTTCTCTTGCCTCTAGCAGTTGATGCCTGGTTGGAGTGGTAATGAGCCAGTCATCTACATACAGAAACAGCCAGAATCCCAGGATTCTCAGGTGAGCTGCTACTACTGCCATGCACTTGGTAAATACCCTGGGGGCTGTGGTGAGACCAAAGGGCAATACTCTGAACTTGTAGTAACTAGCTCCCAGATGCAAACAGAGAAACTTTCTGGATCACCTGTTAATTTTTTATGAAAGTACTCATCCTGAAGGTTTACTGAGCACATCCAGTCGTCCTGTTCCAAAAATGGAAGAATGGACTGAACCGTGACCATCTGGAACTTTGATTGACGAACTGACTTCTTTAAAATACTGAGATCCAAAATTGGGTCTCGAGTCTAATGTCTTTTTTTGCACTAAAAAGAATCTTGAGTAAGTTCCAGATTCTCTCTGGTCTGGTGGGACTTCTTGGATGGCACTTTTTTCTAGCAGTTCTTGAATTTGTAATACTGCCTGTTCCCACTGATCGGGTGGGGCATCGGGGATTCTTTTGTGAATGGGGGTGGAAGGGAAATTATTAGTTATGTGCACACCATAACTTGGTATCTATGTTGTCCTCTTCTCATTCTGCTTTACGTATGGATCTCAGATCTGAACCTCAGATCTGGTTCAGTCACCTCCCACAGACTTGATCTTCCAGGCTGAAACTCCTCCCCTTACTCATAATCCTTTACACCTCTCCCAACCTCCTCAGATCAAGTTTTCTGCCCTCAAAGTCAAGGAAGAAAGGAAGAAAAACAGGAGCTTACCCTGGAACTAGGGTTCCAGCAAAGGCTATCTAGATCCTCTAGGAGCATATCCAGAAGGAGGGGGAAGTTTGTGCAGGAAGGTGAAGCAGATTGAGAAGAGGACAACACAGATACCAAGTTAGGTAAGTACATAACTAATAAATCTGATGTTGTCCTTCTCATTCTGCTTCACGTGTGGGTCAGAGTCCACAGCTTCATATTTTCTTGGGTGATCTCAAGGAAAGATATGCTGGAGCACAGAAGAACCAAAGGACATCTTGCTCCTGGACACAAAATCCAATTTATAGTGGGACACAAAGGTGTCAGAATTAGAGCAAGTGGCAGCAGCACAATGTCATCAATGGAAATCCTAGAAGAAAAAGCAGCTGACGCAGCAATATATTTTGTAAAGTGAGCTTTTAGAGCACCTGGCAACTTCCAACCATTCTTTTCATAAATGAAGGCAATACAGTCGTTGATCTACATTGTAACTGTTACTTTGGAAACAGCTTGACCCTTATGATTAGGGGAAAAATAAACAAATAACTGTTCTAGTTTCCTGAAGTGCCTTGTCCTATGGAGGTAGAACCGAAGCTGCCTGTGAACATCCAATTAATGTAGAAGGTATTCTCCTTTGTTAGAGTAATTAGGAAAGAACACCAGTAATTAAATACATTAGTTGATATTGGAAGATGTAGGCACCTTCAGCATGAAAGGAGGATTAGTACGGAGAGACACCCTATCCTTGTGGAAGATGATGTAAGGATGTTTAGAAGAAACTGTTTGTAACTCAGAAACCCTTTTTGCTGATACGATTGCAACAATAAGGCAGATTTCCAAGAAAAAAACTTCAAGTCACAATCCTTAGCCAGCCCACAAGGGCATAGGACCTTTAATAGGAGGCCTCAAAAGAAAGATCCCTTTCAAGAAAGCTTTACTTAGGCTAGCAGAAGCAAGAGACCATGATGAAAATCCTGAATGAAAGTTGGAGATAGTCGCTAGTTGCAGTTTAATGGTAGCAAAACTAGAACCTTCCTTAAACAAAGATTCTAAAAATGACAGAATAAAAGGGATTGGAGTTGAAAAAGGGTCCAAGGTATTATTGATTTCTCAAACAGAAAATCTCTTCCACTTATTCTTGTAAACCTTCTTAATAGATTGTTTCTGAGAGGCCATAAGGATAGCTTTATCCAGAGAAGAAAACCTGTGCCCTCTAACAATAACAGGAAGTGCAGAAAACATGCAGTTAACTTGAGAGTGTGGAGATCAGAATGGTGCCCTAAAATCAGGTGAGAGAGGAGGTCTGGGTTCCAGCATCTAAGGAGGATGTTTGAGATGAGACCAGAGGAAGGGGAACCACACCTGACAAGGACAGAAGGGGGCAATGAGGATTACTGAGCTCTTCAACTGTTTGGCTTTCTGAAGGAATCTTGGGAGCAAACGAAGAGGAGGATAGGCATACAGGAGTCCCGGAGGCCAATTGTGGACTACAGCGGAACTTGGGGAGCACCCCCAAAGGGGGAATCAGAGCAAAATAACTACTGCATTTGGTGTTGTAAGGGGACAGGAAGAGGTCACAGCAGGGAGTACCCCAACAGTGGAATATCTCATTCACCACTGATTGAATGAGGGACCACTTGTGAGGCATCAGAATAGACCTGCTGAGCCTGTCTGCTAACACGTTGGATTTCTCCCAGTACATGTGTTGCAAGAAGAAAGCAGTTTGAAGAGATCACCCATTCCCAGACCCTCATGGCCTCTTTGCAGAGGGGGTACAAATCGATTCCTCCTTGCTTGTTAGTATACCAGACAACTGCCATGTTGTCGGTGTGAATACCAGTAGCTCCTGGAGGGAGCATGTCCTGAAAGGCTTGCTGTGACAGAAGAACTGCCCTCATCTCCAAGACATTAATATGCAGACAGGTCTGTGTCTCTGTCCATGTGCCTTGGACCATCTTCCCCTGGAAATGCTCCTCCCACCCTAGATGGGAAGCATCCATGGTCACTGTGGCTGAGGGCAAGGGAAGAGTGAATGGTCTGTCTATGGTCAGATCTGATAGGGGCAGATAGAGGACAGCATAGAATAGACCATTGAACAGAAAGAGTCCACTGGAGAATGCACATATAATACCTTGCTATTGGGACCAACAGCAGAATGGCAGCAGCCATAGAACCCAGAGCTCTCAGAATCAATCTGGCTGTAGGTGATCAGGAAAGTAGAATAGCTTGAACGTGAGACTTCAAAGCGTCATTGCAATTTTGGAGTAAGGAAGCTATCTGAGTAGAAGTATTCACATGTACCCCAATTAACTCTAGGTTCTGAACTGGCATAGGTTGTGACTTGTCCACATTTATGGTTATGCATAGACAGTGAGACAACTGGTATAGATAATCTCTGGCTTGACAAAGATGACGCTGAGTGAGGCCAGTCAGGAGCCAATCATCCAGATATGAGAATACCTGAAAGCCTTGTAGTCACAGATGAGCTGCAACCTCTGCCATGCACTTGGTAAACACTCAGGGAGCTGTGGTAAGACCAAAGGGCAGGGCTCAAAACTGGATATGATTGGTTCCCAGACAGAAGACCAGATGACTTCTGGAATGCCTGCCTATTTTTATGTGATAGTACACATCCTTGAAGTCCACCGAGCACATCCAGTCTTCCTTCATTAGTAACAGGAGTATGGAGTGTACAGTCACCATCCGGAACTTGTTCTTTTTCACAAGCAAGTTGAAATTGCTAAGGTCCAGAATGGACTGCAGGTCCTCTGTTTTTTTTGGCACGAAATAGAAATGGGAGTAAGTCCTGGACCCTTTTTGATCAGTCGGGACCTCTTGGATGACTCTTTTCTGCAGCAATGCAGTGATTTTGGCTGCTGCCAACTCCCTCTGACTAGGTAGGACATCAGGGAGTGATTTCAGTACCTTTGGAGGAGGAAGGGAGCAGGGACTGTAGTAACCTCTGAATATAATTTTTATCACCCAAGCATTTGATAGTTGGGCCCATGCACTTGAGTGTAGAGAAAAATGACCCCTGACTGCCTCCAGAGTAGGACAGTTAGGCAGCACTTCAGGAATGCTGAAGGGGCTTGTTGGGAAATGATTGGGTGGAGCCCTGGTTCTGCGGGCCCCGTCTGGTTCTAGGGCAGCATTTCACATTATAAGCCCCTCCTCTGCCTCTGGAGGAGAACTCTCCTATTTGGTCAGGCAAGGAACCTTGAGATTTGTGAAACCAAGTTTCTTAGCACCCCTTTGATTCCTACAGTAGGTTTGTTTAGGGACAGAAAACTTAATTCCTACAGCAGACAAGGTTTTGCCTTCTTATTCACAGTGGGTCAGGGTGTCCTTAACAGATGGTCCGAACAATGAGGAACCATGAACGGGGGCATTTAAAAACAATACCTTAAAGGGCTCCATGAAATCACATAGCCGCATCCAGGCATGACGGTGCATCACAATGCCAATGCCAGCAGCCTTGAAAGAACCCTCCACTGAGTGCGAAATAAACCTCATGGAGGAGTTGGCAATAGAAGTGAGAGTTACTAGCTTAGAGGAAATTTTATCAAACACCCCCTTAGGCGTAAACTCCACCAGAGAATCAGAGAGTTCCTTGATCAAGTCTCTCTGAAGGTGAGTAAAGTGTGCCAAGTAATTGAGTACCATCAGTGGAAAAGTCACTGAGGCAAAAGTGTGCTTCCCAAACCTGTCCATCGCCCAGGCCTTCTGTCAGGAGTGCTGAAAGGGTTTACCAAAGAAAAAATCTCTGTACCCTTGATTTTGTGGGCCTCCTCAGCCATGGGGGCAGCATCTACCATTGACATCCAGAAGTGTAAAAAGTATGATGAGAATAAAAATAGATTGGTACAGTAACAAATAGCTACTAAGAAAAACAAAAAAGTACCGAAGCTAACACAGCTGAAGGCAAAACAATAAACTTTAATGCACACAAAAGAGAGTAAGCGCTTTCACGGTGTGCTCTCACCGCTTCATCAGACTGTTCTAAACTAGTAACAAATGCAGTTAAATACCATAAGTTAATTAGTCAATTAAAGCAGTGATAAAATCATTAATTATCTAAGAGAAAAATGTCACAACAAGAAAGCAGGCAAATGAAACATATAAAAAAGATAAAAAATATATATAAAAAATATGTATAAAAAACAATCCTATACTCAGTGTTTGAGAGGTCTAGCTTTTAAAAAAAGGCTTAAGAGAGACAACTTCATTAATACCTGGTATTTTTATCAGCATTAAAAGACAGAATCCATTTTTCCTCTGCAGATTCTGTGCGATTCCTAAGATCTCCCCCTCTTAAACTCTCAGGAATGATCTCTAGCACAAGGAATTTAAAATTATGTTCCTGTCCATGGCACATAATATGCTTAGCAAGGGCATTGGTGGCTGTCTTGTTTCTAATGTCTCTCTGATGTTCCAGCACCCTGTCTTTGAGTTGTCTGTTACTCATGCCTACATAAAAAGCATGACAGAAAGTGCAGTAACTAAAATAAACAATGTTCTTAGTCCTGCAATTAGCATAAAAGTTTGTGTCTATTTTAAAGTGCATGTT
Source organism: Protopterus annectens (assembly GCF_019279795.1). Classification (NCBI taxonomy): domain Eukaryota; kingdom Metazoa; phylum Chordata; order Ceratodontiformes; family Protopteridae; genus Protopterus; species Protopterus annectens. Next base: position 1,171,793,313 of record NC_056741.1, on the reverse strand, counting down.
AGGGTGCATGTAAGTAGGACTAGAGTGTATAAACTTGCAGGCTGTGCAATTCCTGCATTTAAAAGTACCATGCCTCTCTGACTGTTTGTTAAAAGTAGAAGTATTGTAGCGCAGATGCCTTTCCTAGGATCTGTTATTTTTAAAAGAAAAGTGTGGGTCAGTATCTATGACATTTCTTAATTTATCTACAGTATCCAAAATGCCCCAGTTCCTTTTGACAAGGGAGCAGGGAATGTAGTAACCTCTGAATATAATTTTTATCACCCAAGCATTTGATAGTTGGGCCCATGCACTTGAGTGTAGAGAAAAACAACCCCCGGCTGCCTCCAGAGTAGGACAGTTGGTCAGCACTTCAGGGATGCTGAAGGGGCTTGTTGGGAAATGATTGTCTGGAGCCCTGGTTCTGCAGGCCCCCCTCTGGTACTAGGGCAGCATTTCTCATTATAAACCCCTCCTCTGCCTCTGGAGGAGAACTCTCTTATTTGGTCAGGCAAGGAACTTTGAGATTTGTGAAATCAAGTTTCTTAGCACCCCTTTGATTCCTACAGTAGGTTTGTTTGGGAACAGAAAACTTAATTCCTACAGAAGACAACGTTTTGCCTTCTTGTTCACAGTGGGTCAGGGTGTCCTTACAAGATGGTCCAAACAATGGGGAACCATGAAAGGGGGCTTTTAAAAACAATGCCTTAAAGGGTTCCATGAAATCGCATAGCCGTATCCAGGCATGATGGTGCATCACGATGCCAAATCCAGCAGCCTTGGAAGAACCCTCTGCTGAGTGCGAAATAAGCCTCATGGAGGAGTTAGCAATAGAAGTGAGAGTTACTAGCTTAGAGGAAATTTTATCAAACACCCCCTTAGGCATAGACTACACCAGAGAATCATAGAGTTCCTTGATCAAGTCTCTCTGAAGGTGAGTAAAGTGTGCCAAGTAATTGAGTACCCTCAGTGAAAAAGTCACTGAGGCAAATGTGTGCTTCCCAAACCTGTCCATCATTCAGGCCTTCTGTCAGGAGTGCTAAAAGGGTTTACTTAAGAAAAAATCTCTGTACCCTTGATTTTGTAGGCCTCCTCAGCCATGGGGGCAGCATCTACCATTGACGTCCCCCCACTGCTCCTGGAGGAACCACCTGCAAGTGTGTCTTGGAAGGACCCTTGTGACTTTTTCAACCACATCAAACAAGTACTTCACCGAGTCCTTGAAAAAGATAGTTGAGGAGTGGTAAAATGTACTCCCAGGGAAGACAGGGTCTTTCTATCTTTCTCACACCTGGACAAAGTTTCTTTAACTTTAGGTCCAAACAAGGATGTGCTGTCAATAGGAACATTGATGAATGAAAACTTGAAGGGCTCTGCAAAGGCACATAAGCACATCCAGGTGTGTCTCCTGATGGCAACGCCTGAACCCGTTGTTCTTGTCGTCCCTTTGGGTGCATGAGAAATGAGCCTCAAGGACAAGTTGGATAGAAACTGAAGGGTAGCCAAGCGAGAGGCTACAGATTTCTCAACCTCTTCAGAGATGGATCCTGAAAGGGTATCTGAGAGCTCTTTAATCAGATCCCTTTGCAGCCTGGTGAAATCTGCCAAGAAATTCAAGTAACATAATGCAATGGTTGATGAAGCATAAACCCATTTCCCAAACCTATCCATCACCTGAGACTCCTTGCTGGGTGGATGAATAGAGGAACTCTTCTCAGCTAGTTCCCTTTTGGATGCTGCCACTATGATCATGGCATCAACAGGCAAACCTTTTGACCAAAACTGTTTATCTTCCAGGGCAGTGATGGTTTTGACAGGTCTCCCAGGAATAGGTTCAGTGGTGTCGGGAGCTTTCCATGCCCATTGAGAGATCAACTCAATGAGCTCATTGCCAGGTGGAGTCTCCCAGGAGGTAGATGGGTGAGTACCAAAAGCTTGCAGGTACACCTAGTCCTCAGACAAAGGTTTACTGGACTTCCAATCACCTCTCTGTTTTAAGATTTCCAGGGTGTCTCCAAAGGAGACATCATCAGTAGGTTATTTTGGGGATCCTTCACCTTCATCAAAGTTTGTGTCTTCTGTGATAGGTACTCCATTGAAGGCTGTGTATTAGCTGAGGTGCCAGAATGTGATAATAAAAGTTCTTTGTTTGCTTTTCTGCCATGGTCGTTTATACCTTTCTCTGTAGCCTTGAAAGCTAATCCACCCAGAGTAGGGAGGGACCCCAGACCTGAAAGAGTGGGTCTGAGAACTGAGGTCAACTCCTGCACCAAGAAGATTCATCTGTTTGTGTCTTCTGTGATAGATTCCTCCAGATAATCCAAGTGCCTCCCTCTTTCACTTCTTTTCTTAGGGACCTCCTCTGTGGGATGATCTGCAGAGTATCAGAAGAACAGGTTATTACCATTTGGGACTCCTGAGGTTTAGGTACCCACTGTCCTTGTGGAGGAACTGGTTGAAACTCTGAATATAAGCATGATAGGGAAGTATGTTCCAAGTAGGAAGGGGCTGACTGGCTGATTGCTGCAGTCATACTTCTTTCTATAGCCTTGAAAGCTAATCCACCCAGAGAAGGGAGGGACCCCGGATCCAAACCAGTGGGTCTGAGAACTGAGGTCACCTCCTGTTCTGAGAATATCCATTTTGAAACATAAACTGGAGCTGAGCTGATCCATGTTGAAGCTCTGAGGTGCATAGAATGCTCCAACAACATAAGAGTCAAATTTAGCCCTCGGAACTGACAGCATAGATACAGCCCCGAGAGGTCTCCAGTTCCAATTGAACCAAAGAGCTCAGGGCAACAATCAGTTCCAAAGATAAAGATGTCTTTGTGTCCGACACAGACAGCACAGGGAAGCTCAGAAATGTAGACTCTAAGCCTTCAAGTGAAGTTAGAGGAGAAAGTAAAGTTGGAGTAGTTGAACAGAGTCCTTGACCTGTTGGGGTAGGAACCGAGGTGGATCCTGTCACTCCTTGTGCCCAAAGGGCCAAAGGGTCTTTTTCACCAGTCTCTCCACATCATCTTTGGTTAGACTTCTAGAGAAACAGGCAGACATCACAGATGGTTACTTAGGTCTCTCTAAAAAAAGTCTGTCTGGAAAAGGATCAAATGAGGGGAAATAACTAGTTCTTGTTAGAGTAATTTTTGTTGAGTCCTGTAACTGAGGTGTCGGATCTGAGGATGTTGGCACCAAAGTCTGTCCTTGATCTATAGTCTTAAGAACCAAAAAGCTAGTTGGTTCTGATAGTAAAGTCTTGCTAATTGTCAGTTCCGAGGAAACAGTTGGAACTGGAGGATGTGACTTTTTACCCATTGGTTCCAAAGGAGATGATGGAACTGAAGGTTTTGGCTTCTGTAAACTTAGAGCCAATGGAGATGTCAGCACTGACAAACATCTTCTCTTTGTCTTCTCAGAAACTTTGGAAGATGAAGAAGATGGACTAGAAAATAACAGATTTGCTTGATTTGTCTTTAACAGAAGTGGCTTCAGCTAACACCTTGCTGAAAGAGGCCAGAAGCAGGCCTTTCAAAATAAGCTTATTTTTCCACTCAACAAGGGCCACATGACTGAAGGAATGACAGATTGAGCAGTCCTCTTGAAGATGGAAGGGGCCCAAACAGTAAACACATAAAGAATGCATGTCAGAAAAGGCTATTTTATGGCCACATTTCTGACAATGCTTAAATCCAGCAGGAACCTTTTCTTTTTCCAACATATCTCCACACACAAATAGAAAAAAACTGAGGGAAGTACAGTAGAGCTTTTTATTTATTTATTTATTTATGACAGAAGAATAGAAATGTAGTAATACAATAAAGATATATCAATGATGATAAGAAGACTAGATGAAGTGTAGAAGAAAAATATCAACAATGATATTGAGAATACACCAAAGTGTACAGAAAGGAAAAGGGAAGGTACAGATCAGAGTACTAGTGTACCAGAGAGGTAGAACCGGTAAGGGGTTTATAAAATTAAGGGAAAAATAAACAATATTAAGAGTTAAAGTTGAAAATACATATTAAAGAAATGACTTATCTGCTTGAGAGCAATTGGCAGCATGTCTGATACGAAAAGTGGCAAATGAGATTGGGGTAACTGTGATAGGTGCATTGTGGGTAAGGGATAAGCTTGAGAGTTTTTTGGTTACCAAGCGCTATGATAGCGACCAAATCAGTTCCAAGGATCGGAACCGAACCCACAGGTTGAGGATAGAATGAAAAATGAAATCATCAGATATATTTTTATAAATATGGTATATTTTAATTGGTGATTGTATAAATAAAATATGTATTGTTAATTGATTTTACATGAGGACTTGCAACCAAGGCAGCAGGTGGTCACATAAATGAAATTAATTCTGAGAACATAGAACAGTCTGGTTTGGTTTTCTTTTTTTTTCTGAATCATAACTTTCCTGCATCTGAAACTTGCAAAGGAACTCACAACATTTCTCTATTTCACTGTTTAGAAATGGTCATTGGTACTGAGAATTATTCCAGCTCTGTGTTCTAATACAGACTCCAAATCAAGATCATACTGTATATCTTGAGTGGATGACATATGCTGATATGAACTCTAGGTGGAATAAAATCCTGATAGGCTACAGTGTCATAATCACTTTTGTCCCAGAACTGCATTTGAAAGTTGTTGGATGCTGCCAGTGTTGTATTCATTTCAGAAGTTAATGCCCTGCACTGCATTGTGCTAACTGGAGTCTTTGCATCTTATCTGCAATGCATAGATGTCCGTAACATGGAGACAGTGCCTGCTTAAAGAATGCATACATACTGGGGCACCAGTGGCTCAAGCAAGTACATGTCATCACACTTGGTTGCTCACAGCTGTACTAAATGACATAGGGGTTTTCATATAAACAAGTTGTGTACAATGTTTTGTCAAAATAATGTCTTCATAACAGAAGGGATCATCACATCACAATGTGTGTGATTATAACTCCCTTGTGCTTGGTGGGCCTCACTTGTGCTTTCACACTGAGTATGTCTTAGAAGAGTATGGTTGATAAGCAGGGCAGTACATGGTCTTAGAGTGCAGCCATAAGTTCTGTCAAGTTAATTGCTCCATAGTAATTTTGTGACAGTAATGCATATTCCTATTATGAGTATATGATTTACAGCATGAGTCATTGTTTAATGAATATGTCAGTTTTTTTTATTAATTATATTTAGTCCTTTTATTAATGATATTTGTGTAGCACAGTGGCACAGAGGATAGCGGTGTCACCTCACAGAAAGAGGTTCCCCAGTTTGATTCTCAGTTGGGGAACCTAGTGTTTGGAGTCTGCTTGTCCTCCCTCTGTTTGTGTGGGTTTCCTCCCGGTGCTTCAGTTTCCTCCCACATTCCAAAGAATTGCAGTAGGTAGATCGCACACACTAAATTGGCCATAGGTATGAGTGCGTGTGGTGTGAAAGGACTACCATGGCAGGGCTAGCCACCCAGTGCTGTAACCCTTGGCTCTAGGTGATTGTCACTGTTGAAGTGACACCCCGACCCCATGTGCAAAAATGGGAAAAAGGGGTTATAGATGGATGGATGGATTTAGCTTAAAATTAGGTTCCCTGATGTGGCAGTAACTCCCCCAGCCAAGCACTGCAGGTATAGACATTGAAATGAAATTGGCCCAGCTACTGCCTTATCAATCAGGCAGAAGTCAATCCTATATAACCAGTAAGAAACTGAAAATAATGAATTTCCTGAGGCCTTTCTGAAAAATTCAGATGTTGTACCTGTGGAAGCTACTCTATCTTATTTAATCTTCTCATGTGCCTGAGCACCTCAAGATCACATTAAGTAAGCCCTGTCCTGAGATTAATGACTCATTTACCTACCCTTTCATATCTTCCTTCCCTCATGGTTCACACTGCAATACATATAACATTAACCTCCATTTCAAGTTTACTTTTCAAATATGCAACATCTGTGATGAGACTACTGGTCATTGCAGACCTTCTGAAATGCTTCTGAGAAATCAGTTTGGGATTAATGCTACTTCTCTTGGTGAAAGAAAGACTAGAGTGGATTGATTCTTAACCAGCTCAGACTGGGTGGTGTATATGTGACTTGCCGAATGGTCTAGTTACTATTTCATTAGAATCTCTTCAGTTTAAATTTTGGACCATTGGACATTTCACTACTCTCTTCTACTGAGCTGCTAAACTCCCTACCAAGTACACCTCCTTAGAAAACTGCAACAAGCCTAGAGACCCCTGCAAATCCTGAAATAATAGTACTGATCACTAGAGACCCTACATTAAGCTCCTCAGGAACCAGCTGATGTTTTGTGTTATTGTTTTGCTCCTTGTAGCAGAAGGAGTAGAGAGTCTGCTTCCCAGCTGTGTGGGACTAGTAATAGCCAGGTAGTAGCTGTAAGTCAGGTCACTACTGTTTCACATTCTTGGCAAATCCTGTTGAATTCCTACAATAACACTTCAATAAGAGCAGCATGGCCCTTTTCATCATGAACTCATGGCTTGTTCATACCTTTTCCTTTGTCAGTCTGCTAGCTCTAGGACTACTGAGTCAGTGTTAGAATTTCCTTTTGTTTACTGACAACTTTGTACAGAAGTCTCATGATACGAAATGAAAGCGCGCTAAATCTGGTTAATTTGTATTTTGTCTACGCTTGGAATACATTAAAAACTTTTTTATTTATGATCGATGGGTGATATTCTTTGACTATTACTGGAAATTTGGCGGAGGACAACCTTTATAGTGCTGGTCAGCGGAATTTTCAATTTTTTGGTTGCCTTTGAGGAGTTGAGGAGTGGAACTTTGTCCAGATGTTAAGTCATAGTTTAGAGAGGTATTTGTTGAGAGCACCTAGTGTCAGTAAACTGCAGAATTAACACCCTACCAACATATAGTAAGATATTTAAGTCTTGTTTGCCTGAGCCTCGCAGGGCCCATGTAATAACCCATTGGGTCACACATATTTCTAACCACACATATTCCTGTGTGTACTTCTATTATAAATCCCCAAATCTGCAAGCCTGTTCAGCTAAGGTCCCAAAGACTTGCAAAGAGTCAAATGGCACTTGTTTTTGGTGATTCCATGGTTAGGCACACTGACGCTACACTCACCAAATTGGACAAGGGAGAAAATTACAATAAGTGTTGGGATTAGGGACATTGCAGGAGTCTTCAGGTCCCTTCATCATTCTAAATATGAATATAAACATACAGTTTCTCATGCTGCAGTGAATGACCTAAGACACGTCACTCTGGAAGAGATGTATAGAAACACTAATCTCATCCCATGTCTCCAAGCAGGGAAGGTCACTGGTGCTGAGCAGCAAACCTCTTAATATTTGCATCTAGAGTTATAAACAAAGCACAAAGTAGTTAGAGAAAAGACCCAAAACTAGGACATTTTAAATGCTATTAGTAAGAACTTCTCAAAATAATTTCTAATTTCAGGAGGAATGGAGATTGAAACTGAGAACAAATTAGGGACATCCCTCCAAGATCAAAACAGCTGAGAGATATATTGAGCAGTAGTCTACCATCAAGAATGATGTCTAAGTTCAAATTAAATTAACTGGCTTCATCAACTGACTAATTAGCTGGTGCATTCTACAGGAATGCTGCTTGTGTTTTCCTAGGACAAGGTAGTTAAGAGATCCTAGCTTTTTCAGGGATGAGCTGTTCTTTTCATCTCATGATATTTGCTTACTGTATAAAGCTTTTGCTGCCCCCATCATACCTATTTCATGCAAAGTTCAGATTATGGACTACATGGTTTCAACAGACAAGCATCCATTTAGCAAACTCTAATTTGACTATATCAAGGTAGTAAATATCAAGGTAGCACTAACCAGTGATAGAAGCTTCAAATGTGAAATATTCGTGTATCAAGCCGTCCTTTATACTGAAAACATATCCGTGTACTCACAGAATTCTGGTTACTGTATAAAGGCAGCACACCCATTCTTGCTAGGATTTAGTGCTCATCATGTGCTCAGGTCCTCAATAGGTTGAGGAGGCATACCCATATTTTTAGAGAACCTGTTGTTTCATGAGAAATCATGCATGATGCCTTACCTGAACTTTTAAAGTTCAAGGCAACTCTCAATAAAGCTGATTTTAATGTCATTACCAACTATAGCTTCCTTCTCTGCCCACTTCTCAGCACTCTGATTATCCTGTCAGATTGAAAAGCCGTGCACAAACCCAATGCACTTATAGATTACTTTAGCTCCCCCCATTAAAAACGGCAGACCTGTGCATTTAATAATATGCTGAAATGCTTCTCTGGTATAGTTATGCTAATGCCCTTGATCAGACTATTATCTTATCCACAAGGGTGATAACTGTCTTCCTTTTTAGGTGATTTTTGCCCCTATGCTTGCTGACCATCAAGCCTCCTCTCTTTCATGCAGAGCCCATTTGTTTTTCTGCTTCAGGATGTTACTCAGGCAGTTATGAGGGTGTTTTATGCTTAGACCAGAATCCCATCAATGAGAGCATTTGGATTATCTAATCCTGCCACCTGGGTGAAGGCATCTGTAAAATGCATCACCACAGTGTCCCACAACTCTCTCTCTTTCTCCGTACAGGTTTGCACTTCTGCACATTTGCTATGAGGTCTACTATCCATTGGTGGTTTAATGTACCTAAGGCCTACCCCAAGGCCATCCCTGTGCATTGCTACCTCTCATCTGAAGGACACTGGAAATGTGTACTTCTGGCTGTACCCCCCTCCCTCCACCTAGGATGGAACCGCCTATCTTCCCTCCCAGAGGCATTTAGCTCCCAAACCATTAATCAAACTTGAGTTGCCTGGTCCATTGTTAAGACTTTATCCCTGTATTACAACAACACTAGCATGTGATAATCATCTTCACCTTCTCCTTAGCCACATCTCCCTTTCCTGTACTACCCCTTTAATAAAATCAGACCACACAGTTGCGACCTTCTCCCTTAAAACACACTTTGAAACTCACCAGAATTCCCATAGTATGTCATGATTACTCTAAAACAAAATTCATCCTCTTTATAAACCTTCATGATAACTATAAATGGTGCATTTTTCCAGGTAACCAAATAGCTGATGCTACTGCGTACTCCAATGAATTCTATTCCCTTATGGACAGGTGCGTCATGGTGTCTGTTTCCATCCACCATAAGAAAAAGATTAAATTCTGAAGCAAGGCAAACTTGTATGGTAAACTTTCTAGCTGAATAATCCTTACAACAAAAAGAAGAAAGGAGAACCTTCAAGCTGTTTGCAACAGATACAGATTCTTTCAGTATAAAAGGGACTTAAAACTAATAAGTGAAAAAAGCTTGCACATGGCTTCAAGCAGGTAAAAACTTAGGATCATTAGCAGCTAGGAAGAAAACCACAATATCTTTCTTCAGCTACATCTAACTCTGTACTTTCCTGCTCTCTCTTCATATGTTCATAGGTTCATAGGTGTGTACTAGGCTAATGGCCCTGAATCCTTTACAAGCCTAGCCCATAGAAGTGCCCTGACATCATGCCGCCCGCCATTAGTTCCCAGTGCCTCTATCAAGTAGAACCACTGGAGTGATCCCTGGAGTGAATTTTCTATTACCATCCACTCATGAAGATTTCTGTTGAAGTGGGACAGTGAGGTCCTCTGCTTGACATGTATGGGAAGTCTGTTCCAGAGCATGGGAAGTCTCTGGGTGAGGAACCTGCCCCTCCAGCATGTTCTGTTGATTGTGGTAATGAGGTTGAGGTCTCTGGAGCGTGTGGTGCTGAGGGATTGGGATTTCTTTAGATGTAGCATTTCTAACAGAGCTGGGTCAGACATGGCTTTGTAAGTCAAGCAGAGATCTCCTCTAAGTAGGAGATATGAGACAGAGAATAGCTGGAGTCTTTTGAGTTTGCCCATGTAGGACGTGTTTAATGCCTAGGATCCTCTTCGTGAGGTACTTCTGTGGCCTCTCCAGCTGTTGCAGATGTCTAGTGCAGTACATGCCAAATGGGGCATTATACTCGACTGGTCTAATGAGGGAAGAGTAAAGAGAGATGATGACCTCCCTCTTCCTGAATGCAAAACCCATGGTAATAAGATATGCCACATAGAAGGACGTTTTGACCATAGTGGCAATGTGGTTGTGAAAGGAGAGTTTGATGTCAACCTGCTTCGCCAGATCTCTTATAACGCCTTCAGTGTTCAGTGGGCTCCCATCAGTATGTTATTTAGTGGAATCTGAGTTTTTACCAAAGAGGATAACGACGCATGTTTTGGCGTTAAGCTTAAGGCCATGGTTTTGACACCAGTCATTCGTCTCAGTGAGGCCTTTCTGTAGGATGTCTGCATCACTTGGGGAGCTAATAATGGCTCCCAGCTTGCAGTCGTCTGCAAACTTGGTCAGCCAGTGTCCCTTTGTATTGGCCTGGACGTCTGAGAAGTAGATGCCAAACAGGAGAGGACCTAGGACTGATCCCTGTGGGACTCCACTCATGACTGGTCAGCAGTCTGACTTGGAGTTTGCTACTTTCACACTGTGTGTTCTATCTGTGAGCCAATTTGCAACCCACCTAGTGATATAGGAGTTGATGCCTAGTTTGGTGAATTTATCAATAATTCCTGAGTGAGGAATGGTATCAAAGGCCTTGGCCAGATTGAGGTAGGCTGTAGGAACTGCCTTACCTTCATCCACAGCCCTGGTGACTGACTCAAAGAAGTCAACCAGGTTGAGCAGGCATGATCTCCCTTTCACAAAGCCAAAGTGCATGGGGTCCAGGGTTTGGCGATTTCCTATATCTTTGTTAATCAGGTCCATGATGATGAAAAGAGATGTGAAAAACAAGAAAAATGGCTCAGGAAAAATGCCAGCATCCACAAACAAGTATTTAATAAAATCAATGTCCTTTAAAAAACAATGTTGTGATGGAAAAAAGTCCAAAATAAGCCAAAAAACAAGAATCAACAAATCCACGTGTAAAGCGCTTTTCGTCTGTTAATATAAACAGACTTCTTCAGACAAATGGGGGGGGGTATAGTGCGATAGCGTTACACGTATGGGCACTCTTTCAATACTTAGACTTATTATACATCTGGGACATAAGTGTAGTCCTGTTCAGTACTTCACACACACACACTGACAAGACATCCAACAATAACATTTGTATGTTTTTATATGTTAATGCTCATTGATATAACACCCTGGTTTGTAGTAATACACATATACACTTCTCACTTTTGAGAAGTAGAGTGTAAAATAACTAGACTGCAATGCATGAAACACATTGAACCACTGTGTTTAACTCAAATTACTTGTTGTTAGGTTTTCTTGATTTTGCATATTGTCTTTCTCTTTAAAGGTGAAAAGCAAGTCAGCACTGCTCTGACTCTGAAAGAGTTAACTTTAAGTAACATCTGTCATGTGACTACTTGTGCTGCATTTAAATTCCCTTTGACTTACAGAGTGCATTTGTCTGAAGAAGTCTGTTTATATTAACAGACAGCGCTTTACACTTGGATTTGTTGATTCTTGTTTTTTGGCTTATTTTGGACTTTTTCCATCACAACATTTGGTTTTAAAGGACATTGAATTTTTGCGCTTGGAATACATTAAAAACTTTTTTATTTATGATCGATGGGTGATATTCTTTGACTATTACTGGAAATTTGGCGGAGGACAACCTTTATAGTGCTGGTCAGCGGAATTTTCAATTTTTTGGTTGCCTTTGAGGAGTTGAGGAGTGGAACTTTGTCCAGATGTTAAGTCATAGTTTAGAGACTTGTTTGCTGAGAGCACCTAGTGTCAGTAAAGTGCAGAATTAACAGCCTACCAACATATAGTAAGATATTTAAATCCTGTTTGCCTAAGCCTCACAGGTAGCAACCCATTGGGTCACACATATTTCTGGCCACACCTATTCCTGTGTGTACTTCTATTATAAATCCCCAAATCTGCAAGCCTGTTCAGCTAAGGTCCCAAAGACCTGCAAAGAGTCACATGGCACTTTTTTTGGTGATTCCATGGTTAGGCACACTGACACTAAACTCACCAAACAGGACAGGGAGAATGTTACAATACATGTTGGGATTAGGAACATTACAGGAGCCTTCAGGTCCCTTCATCATTCTAAATATGAGTATAAACTTAAGAGTTTCTCATGTTGTAGTGAATGACCTTAGACAAGTCACTCTGGAAGAGATGTATAGAAACACTAATCTCATCCCATGTCTTAAAGCAGGGAAGGTCACGTGCTGAGCAGCCAACTTATTAATGTTTACATCTAGAGTTATGGACAAAAAAGTTAAAGAAAAGACACAAAACTAGGACATTTTAAATGCTATTAGTAAGAACTTCTCAAAATAATTTCTAATTTCAGGAGGTATGGAAATTGAAACTGAGAACAAATTAGGGACAGCCTTCCAAAATCAAAACAGCTGAGAGAGAAACTGAGTAGTAGTCTGCTATTAAGAATGATGTCTAAGTTCAAAGTAAATTAACTGGCTTCATCAACTGACTAATTAACTGGTGGCTTTCCAGAGGAATGCGGCTTGTGTTTTCCTAGGAAAAAGTGGTTAAGAGATCCTAGCTTTTCAGGGATGAGCTGTTCTTTTCATCTCATGATATTTGCTTACTGTATAAAGCTTTTGCGGCCTCCATGCTACCTGTTTCAGGCAAAGTTCAGATCATGAACTATGTGGTTTCAACAGACAAGCATCCACTTAGCAGGCTCTAATTTGACTATATCAAGGTAGTAAATATCAAGGTAGCACTAACCAGTGATAGATGCTTCTAATGTGAAATATTCGTGTATCAAGCCGTCCTTTATACTCAAAACATATCCCGGTACTGACACAATTCTGGTTACTGTATAAAGGCAGCACACCCATTCTGCTAGGATTTAGTGCTCATCATGTGCTCAGGTCCTCAATAGGTTGAGGAGGCATACCCATATTTTTAGAGAACCTGTTGTTTCATGAGAAATCATGCATGATGCCTTACCTGAACTTTTAAAGTTCAAGGCAACTCTCAATAAAGCTGATTTTAATGTCATTACCAACTATAGCTTCCTTCTCTGCCCACTTCTCAGCACTCTGATTATCCTGTCAGATTGAAAAGCCGTGCACAAACCCAATGCACTTATAGATTACTTTAGCTCCCCCCATTAAAAACGGCAGACCTGTGCATTTAATAATATGCTGAAATGCTTCTCTGGTATAGTTATGCTAATGCCCTTGATCAGACTATTATCTTATCCACAAGGGTGATAACTGTCTTCCTTTTTTAGGTGATTTTTGCCCCTATGCTTGCTGACCATCAAGCCTCCTCTCTTTCATGCAGAGCCCATTTGTTTTTCTGCTTCAGGATGTTACTCAGGCAGTTATGAGGGTGTTTTATGCTTAGACCAGAATCCCATCAATGAGAGCATTTGGATTATCTAATCCTGCCACCTGGGTGAAGGCATCTGTAAAATGCATCACCACAGTGTCCCACAACTCTCTCTCTTTCTCCGTACAGGTTTGCACTTCTGCACATTTGCTATGAGGTCTACTATCCATTGGTGGTTTAATGTACCTAAGGCCTACCCCAAGGCCATCCCTGTGCATTGCTACCTCTCATCTGAAGGACACTGGAAATGTGTACTTCTGGCTGTACCCCCCTCCCTCCACCTAGGATGGAACCGCCTATCTTCCCTCCCAGAGGCATTTAGCTCCCAAACCATTAATCAAACTTGAGTTGCCTGGTCCATTGTTAAGACTTTATCCCTGTATTACAACAACACTAGCATGTGATAATCATCTTCACCTTCTCCTTAGCCACATCTCCCTTTCCTGTACTACCCCTTTAATAAAATCAGACCACACAGTTGCGACCTTCTCCCTTAAAACACACTTTGAAACTCACCAGAATTCCCATAGTATGTCATGATTACTCTAAAACAAAATTCATCCTCTTTATAAACCTTCATGATAACTATAAATGGTGCATTTTTCCAGGTAACCAAATAGCTGATGCTACTGCGTACTCCAATGAATTCTATTCCCTTATGGACAGGTGCGTCATGGTGTCTGTTTCCATCCACCATAAGAAAAAGATTAAATTCTGAAGCAAGGCAAACTTGTATGGTAAACTTTCTAGCTGAATAATCCTTACAACAAAAAGAAGAAAGGAGAACCTTCAAGCTGTTTGCAACAGATACAGATTCTTTCAGTATAAAAGGGACTTAAAACTAATAAGTGAAAAAAGCTTGCACATGGCTTCAAGCAGGTAAAAACTTAGGATCATTAGCAGCTAGGAAGAAAACCACAATATCTTTCTTCAGCTACATCTAACTCTGTACTTTCCTGCTCTCTCTTCATATGTTCATAGGTTCATAGGTGTGTACTAGGCTAATGGCCCTGAATCCTTTACAAGCCTAGCCCATAGAAGTGCCCTGACATCATGCCGCCATTAGTTCCCAGTGCCTCTATCAAGTAGAACCACTGGAGTGATCCCTGGAGTGAATTTTCTATTACCATCCACTCATGAAGATTTCTGTTGAAGTGGGACAGTGAGGTCCTCTGCTTGACATGTATGGGAAGTCTGTTCCAGAGCATTGGAAGTCTCTGGGTGAGGAACCTGCCCCCTCCAGCATGTTCTGTTGATTGTGGTAATGAGGTTGAGGTCTCTGGAGCGTGTGGTGCTGAGGGATTGGGATTTCTTTAGATGTAGCATTTCTAACAGAGCTGGGTCAGACATGGCTTTGTAAGTCAAGCAGAGATCTCCTCTAAGTAGGAGATATGAGACAGAGAATAGCTGGAGTCTTTTGAGTTTGCCCATGTAGGACGTGTTTAATGCCTAGGATCCTCTTCGTGAGGTACTTCTGTGGCCTCTCCAGCTGTTGCAGATGTCTAGTGCAGTACATGCCAAATGGGGCATTATACTCGACTGGTCTAATGAGGGAAGAGTAAAGAGAGATGATGACCTCCCTCTTCCTGAATGCAAAACCCATGGTAATAAGATATGCCACATAGAAGGACGTTTTGACCATAGTGGCAATGTGGTTGTGAAAGGAGAGTTTGATGTCAACCTGCTTCGCCAGATCTCTTATAACGCCTTCAGTGTTCAGTGGGCTCCCATCAGTATGTTATTTAGTGGAATCTGAGTTTTACCAAAGAGGATGACGCATTTTTTGGTGTTAAGCTTAAGGATATGGTTTTGGCACCAGTCACTGGTCACAGTGAGGCCTTTCTATACGCTGTATGCATCACTTGAGGAGCTAATATTGGCTCCAGCTTGCAGTCGTCTGTGAACATGGTCAACTAGAGTCCCTTTGTGTTGGCCTGGACTTCTGAGAAGGAGATGCTGAACAGGAGAGGACCCAGGACTGATCCCTGTGGGACTCCACTCTTGACTGGTCAGCAGTCTGACTTGGAGTTTGCTTTCACACTGTGTGTTCTGTCTGTGAGCCAATTTGCAACCCACCTAGTGATATAGGGGTTGATGGCTATTTTGGTATGTTTATCAATAATTCCCAAGTGAGGAATGGTATCAAAGGCCTTGGCCAGATTGAGGTAGGCTGTAGGAACTGCCTTACCTTCATCCACAGCCCTGGTGACTGACTCAAAGAAGTCAACCAGGTTGAGCAGGCATGATCTCCCTTTCACAAAGCCAAAGTGCATGGGGTCCAGGGTTTGGCGATTTCCTATATCTTTGTTAATCAGGTCCATGATGATGAAAAGAGATGTGAAAAACAAGAAAATGGCTCAGGAAAAATGCCAGCATCCACAAACAAGTATTTAATAAAATCAATGTCCTTTAAAAAACAATGTTGTGATGGAAAAAAGTCCAAAATAAGCCAAAAAACAAGAATCAACAAATCCACGTGTAAAGCGCTTTTCGTCTGTTAATATAAACAGACTTCTTCAGACAAATGGGGGGGGGTATAGTGCGATAGCGTTACACGTATGGGCACTCTTTCAATACTTAGACTTATTATACATCTGGGACATAAGTGTAGTCCTGTTCAGTACTTCACACACACACACTGACAAGACATCCAACAATAACATTTGTATGTTTTTATATGTTAATGCTCATTGATATAACACCCTGGTTTGTAGTAATACACATATACACTTCTCACTTTTGAGAAGTAGAGTGTAAAATAACTAGACTGCAATGCATGAAACACATTGAACCACTGTGTTTAACTCAAATTACTTGTTGTTAGGTTTTCTTGATTTTTGCATATTGTCTTTCTCTTTAAAAGGTGAAAAGCAAGTCAGCACTGCTCTGACTCTGAAAGAGTTAACTTTAAGTAACATCTGTCATGTGACTACTTGTGCTGCATTTAAATTCCCTTTGACTTACAGAGTGCATTTGTCTGAAGAAGTCTGTTTATATTAACAGACGAAAAGCGCTTTACACTTGGATTTGTTGATTCTTGTTTTTTGGCTTATTTTGGACTTTTTTCCATCACAACATTGGTTTTTAAAGGACATTGATTTTATTAAATACTTGTTTGTGGACGCTGGCATTTTTCCTGAGCCGTTTTTCTTGTTTTTCACATCAGTTTTTTTGTTCTTGATGATGAAAAGAGACGTGGAAGAGCTCTCAGATCTTGTTGCCCAGGCAGGTATGACCCTAGCCCTGAGCAGCATCCTGCCTTCACCCAGAATGATACCACAGTATAAGGGCAAAATGATTGACTTCAACAATTGGCTAAGTTCCTGGTGTCATTCCAAGGGGATCCAGTATATGTCTGCCTGGGACGACATGGTCAACAAACCACGATGCTTTGCCAGAGATGGTCTGCACCTGTAGCCCATGGAATTCGGGTTACTGGCTAAGGCTCTTGCCACCCCTATAGTGCCTTTTTTAGGCAAAGCTCAAAGGACAAAACCACCTCCATAACAGATATAAGCATGCAAAATCTGAAGGTAATGCTACGCAATGCTAGAAGTCTAAACCTCAAAATGCACTATCTCAAGGCACTCCTAAAAATGGAGAATTTTGATATCTGTGCAGTAACTGAGACCTGGTTCAAGACTCCAGAGAGCACCCCTGCAATACTAGGCTACAACTCTTACCACACTTTTGGGCCACCAAACCAGGACCGAAGCACTAAAGGCGGAGGAGTGTCCATATTCACCAAGGATATTCACGCCTCCAGGCTAGTTGCCCAACACAATGCATCTGAAATTTTACAGTTGCAACTAACACTAGCTAAGACTGCATTCCAAACTGTAGCTTGCTACAGAACCACCACCGTTCCCCAAGATTCTCACTACATCTTTCTATACATACTAGAAAACATTAAGATACAACCAAACACCCTAATACTGGGTGATTTCAACTACCCTGCCATTAATTGGGAAAACTATTCGGATACCAACACCTTTGTGGTTCTTGGAATTCATAAATTCCAGTGCCCTGGACCAACTAATCCATAGTCCCACCAGGGGCTCAAATATCCTTGACCTGGTCATTACCAACATGGGAGACCGATGCTCCACACCAGTGGTCAGTCACCCCCTCGTTGGTCATTGGTCAGGTCTGACCATAAGCTAATCACCCTTGACGTCCAAATCCCACCCCCACCCCCCAGTAGGGAAACCTCCATAAAAAACTTCTCCAAAGCCAACTTCATGCTACTCAAGTCAGAAGTGACAAACTTCATGACATCCACGCAGAGGGGAACTGAAAGTTCGACCTCTGAATCCTACACTAAAGCACTGTATGAGCACATCCACTTGTGCATGAATCATGCCATTCCAAACAGAACCAAGACGGTCTCCTCCAAAAAAAGGAAGCCAGTCTGGTGGTCCCTGCCATAAACAAACTATACAACAGAAGGAAGAAACTGATTCAGAAAAAAGGAAAATCCTAGGATGCAAAAAAACTCCCTTACCAGCTTCAGTAAGAAGCTGAGATCCCTCATAAAATTCTTCAAAGCTAGTTATGAAAATTAAATTGCCAAAGATTCCAAGGACAACCATAAGGCATTATATAGTTATGTCAAGAATCTAAATGGCAATGCTCAGATCTGCTGTGAGCTACAACAGAATGGCATTACATATACTGATCCCAAGGATATTGCCAGTATCCTGGCAGATCGATTCAGTGCCAACTTCACCCCCCCTCTCACCCCCTAAAGGGCCCTTCTCAATACCAAAAGATTGCCAAATTCTGGTAATCACGGCCACACAGGTAAAAAACGCACTCCCAAAACTAAGAATACAGCATCCATGGGACCAGATGATGTCCCGGGCTGTGTACTACATGAATTACAAAATTAACTGGCACCTCACTTAAGTGTCATGTTTAATCATAGCCTCACCTCAGGCTTCGTGCCCATTGAGTGGTGCACAGCTACAGTTATCCCACTCCACAAGGGGGATCTACCTTGGATCCTGGGAACTATCGTCCCATCAGTCTGACGAGCCTGATCTGCAAAGCCATGGAACGCATTATCATGGAACTTATAAACAAAGACATTGGCAACCTTCAAACACTGGACCCCACCCAGTTTGGTTTCGTAAAGGGCCAATCTTGTCTCCTCAACCTGATTGATTTCTCCGAATCAGTCTCCAGAGCTGTGGACGAGGTTAAGGTGGTCCACACAGCCTATCTAGACCTCGCCAAGGCCTTCAGTACCATCCCAACTCTGGAATCATAGATAAACTTACTAAGCTGGCATTAATCCCTACATCACTCGATGGGTTGCCAAATGGCTTACTGACAGAACCCACACTGTAAAAGTAACCAACTCAAAATCCAGCTCCAGACAAGTGACAAGCGGGGTACCTCAGGGTTCAGTCCTGGGACCACTTTTGTTTGGCATCTACTTCTCTGAAGTACAGGCCAGCACTAAAGGACTCTGGCTAACAAAGTTCGCAGATGACTGCAAACTGGGAGCCATTACTGAATCTCCAAATGATGTGGATATTCTACAAAAGGGCCTTACAGAAACAGATGCTTGGTGCCAGAGCCATGGGCTCAAGCTCAATGTCAAGAAATGTATAGTTATCCCCTTTGGGAAAAACCATGTACCTATGAATTACCACATAAGTGGCAGTACACTAAACACTGAAAGTGTGATAAGGGACTTAGGGATACAGGTGGACAGTGGTCTCACCTTTGATAACCACATAGCCACAACAGTCAAGAAATCCTCCCATGTGGCACACCACATCACTAAGGGCTTTTCATCCAGAAAAAAGGAGGTTATTGTCCCCACTGTACTCATCCCTTATTAGACCCATTATAGAGTACCTCACAAGACATCTGCAACAACTGGAAAGGCCACAGAAATGCCTCACTAAAAGAATCACAGGCCTAAAGAAGATGCCTTATGCTGACCATCTAAAAAAACTCCAGCTATACTCTGTCGCATATCGCCTACTCAGAGGCGATCTCTGCTTAACATACAAGGCCGTGTCAAGCCCAGTATTGTTGGACATGCTGCACGTAAAGAAATTCCAATTCCTCAGAGCCATATGCTCCAGGGATCTAAACCTGGTCACCACAATGAAAAAACATGCTGGAGGGATAGGTTCCTGATGCAGAGGCTCCCCATACATTGGATTAGACTGCCCATACATGTCAAGCTGAGCTCGTCTTTGTCCCTCTTCAAAAGGAACCTTGACGATTGTATGGGAGATAGGAAATTCACCCCGGGGATCATATCAGTTGCCCTGCAAGACAGGGGACCAGGGAAGTAAATATTCTGGGAAGAAATATCCAGGGAATTGTTATGGCTAGGCTTGTATAGGCCCTAGGGCCAATAGCCTAGTACCAACCTGTGAACCTATGAACCTGTGTGCTCCATAGCTTTACATGTCAGACTCATCAGGCTAATGGTGCAATAATTCCCAGGGTCTGTAGTCACTCCCCCTTTATGGAGAGGGTTGACTGTAGCAGTGCACCATTCGATAGGGACAAAGCCTGAGGTGACGCTGTGACTGAACAGGGCACACAGAAGTGGTACACGTTCGCTTTGTAATTCATGTAGAACACAGACAGGGATATTATCGAGTCTCATGGAAGCTGTATTCTTGGCCTTGGACAATGTGGCTTTAACCTGTGCTGCAGTAATGCTCGGTGCCTGGCATTCTTCCAGTATTGTGATTGGTCCTTTAGGGGGGGGGGAGAGGGGTAAAGTTGGCACTAAATCTGTCATCCAGTATTTTGGCAATATCTGTTGGCTCAGTATAGAAGGTACCATTGTGCAGTAACTCAGAGCAAATCTGGGTATTGCAGTGTAGGTTCTTAATATAACTATAGAAGGCTTTGTGACTGTTTTTAGTGTCTGCCACAATTCTACCTTCATAGCTGGCTTTAGAGGATTTGATGAGGGATCTCAACTTTTTGTTGAGGCTAATAAGAGAGTTTTTCCAGTCTTGGGACTTCACCTTTTTCTGCAACAGTTTCTTCCTTCTGTTGTAGAGTTTATTAATGGCTAGGGACCAGCAGATTGGCTTCCTTTTTTTGGAGGAGAGTATCTTAGTTCTGTTGGGTATGGCTAGTTCCATGCATTTATGTGCATGTTCGTATAGTGCACTGGTGTATGATTTAACAGTCATGTGGCTATTTTCCATTGGCATGGGTGCTGTGATGTTAGCCACCTCTGTTTTTAGGAGTCCAAAGTCAGCTTTGGAGAAGTTTATCAAGGTGGTTACCTTTGCATGGTGTGTGGGTGAGATATGGATTTCCATGGTGATTAGTTTATGGCCGGATCTGACCAGGGAGGGATTGACTATTGGTATAGAGGAATGGTCACCCATGTTAGTAATAACTAGGTCAAGGATGTTGCTTCCTCTAGTGGGGTCAGAATGAGCTGGTCCAGGGCACTGGAACTGATGATTCTAGGAAGCGCTGGGCCAGTGTATTGGTGCTTGAGTAGTTTTTCCAGTTGATGGAGGGGTAGTTGAAGTCTCCTAGTATGAGAGTGTTGTGTTGGAGCTTGAAAGATTCCAGGGTGCTTAGGAACGTGGAGTGAGAATCAAGGGACATGGTTGGGGACCTATAGCAGGCTATGACCTGGATCGCCATTTTACCCAATGTTAGTTGTACTGAAGTATCTCAGATGCGTTATGCTGGGCTAGTAGTTTGGAGGTGTGCATATCCTTTATGAGTATGAAGACGCCACCGCCTTTGGAGCTTTCGTCCATGTTTCAGGGCCATAAGGTGTGGAATGAGTTATATAGCCTGGTAGTGCAAGGATGCTTTCTGCCTCTTTAAACCAGGTCTCCGTTACAGCACAAATGTCGATGTTCTCCATTTTGAGGAGTGCTTTGAGCGAGTGCATCTTAAGATTTAGACTTCTAGCACTGAGCAGCATGACCCTCAGATTGCATTTATTTATAGCTGTTATGGTGGTGATTTGGTCTTTAGAACACTGCCAAAAAAAGGCAGCATAGGAGTGGCAAGAGCCGTAGCCAGTACCCAGAAACCTAGTGGTGACAGATGCAGGCCATCTCTGGCAAAACATCGAGGTCTGTCAATCATGTCATCCCAAGCAGACATATACTGGATCCCCTTAGAATGATACCAAAAACTTAGCCAATTGTTGAAATCAATCATTTTTTTTGTTTATAGTGTGGTATCATTCTGGGTGACAGTAGGATACTGCTCAGGGCTAGTGTCATACCTGCCTGGGCAACATAATCCGAGAACTCCACCATGTCTCTTTTCATGTAGTCTAGGGAGGTGCGTCTCAGGTCATTCACACCCACATGGACAATGACAGAGTCATACTTGTCATACTTGTACTTGTTGTGGAGTGACCTGAGTATGTGTGTTAAGTGTTGGATTCTGGCACCTGATAGACAGCTGACTGTTACCTTCTTCTTATTCAACCTAGTGAGCGTGACATCTGTGTGCCTCACTGTTGAGTCACATATGATTAGCGTATTGGGCAAGGTAACCCCAACCATTTGTAAATATACCTTATCTCTATTTCTGTTCTAATATACCACATATTATATTTTTCCTTTGTGTTTTTTTTTTGTTTGCTACTATATTATGTTGTGTCAACAACCAGTATAATTTGCAATCATCAATATAATGCTTGCTTCTGTTATTATTTCTGTTGATGATTTTGAACATGCTGTCTTTCTACTGACAACTGGCCGGGGTCATGCTTGAAAAGGGTCTTTGGACCAGCTATCTTACTTGGATAACAAATTAATGTATTTATTTATGCATATATGAATGTGTAGATAAATATATAAATAAAGAAACTTAGAAATTATGCCCATTACAGTACATAACTTATTTCCAACTGAGTCTTCTACTCCAGTCCAGTAGTTATTGCTAATATCCTTGCAAACACATTTAGTGCTCATTTCAAGTTCCTAACTCATCCAGATATTCCATGCACTACTAACCATCTCATCCCTTTCAACATCACCTTTGGACAGGTTATATCAGTACTACCTAAAATTAAAAATACTAGCTTTATGAGAGATGCTAATACTCCAGGCTGTTTGCTAGTGTGTGTCAGGCACCACTTAATCAACCCCCTCTCATATATTTTTGATTCAGGTCTCTCCATGAGTTATGTCACTGAAGCATGGAGAATGGCCTTTGAGCTAAACAGATCATGGAGACTGCATGTCTGTTATTCTCACAAACACCATTTGTAAAGTTTTGGATTGTGTAACTGCCAAGCTGATAAACAATGACATTAGTACCCTACACATTCAAGACCCAAACCAGTTTGGATTTGTAGAAGATAAGCTGTGTTTACTAAATCTAGATAACTTCTTCAGAATTATTACTTAAAACTTGAGAGTCTATATTGCTTACCCTTGACATTCTCATAACTTTAGACACCATCCCACATGCTGTCCTAGAGAAACACTCCCAAATTAACAAACTCGTATGCAATCTTGGGAATATTCAGTGGGCTCTCTGGCAGAACCTCCCCATTGTTAAGATGGGGTATCACCTCCAGCTGAAAGTGTTACCAGTGGGGCACCACAGGTCTTTGTCCTGGGCCCTACCGTTTTTCACCTACTTCTTAGAAGTGAAAACAGATGTCAGTGGCCTGTGGCTAGCAGTTTTTTGACAAGTGCAAACTTGATAGAATTTTCAAATCTCACTGGGCGGTCAAAATTCAAACAATGCCTTGATCTGACCAATACCTGGTGTTTTAGTCATGTTCTCACCGTAAATAGCTCTTTCCGCATTGCTGATACCCTTCACAAGACACATACAGTTATGTGGGAGTCTGGCGCCTATATTAATAACAGTCTTTCTTCTAATTACCATGTCTCAAATATGTTTAAAGAGTCCTTATTTTCCTTAGTTGATTCAAAGTGGTATATTGTCTAGGTTCCATGTAGTCTTAGCCCCTTGCTTTTGTTAGACTTACGTTTAATACAGTACTCCTTTAAGAAAGTATCACAAAGCATTTTGACCATAATTTCTGGACTATACAGTCTAAGCTCCCCCAGAAGACTAAAAGCCTTGCCCTCTGCTCTGTCTCATACACACGTTTAAGGGATGATCTCTACATAGCGTTTCAAGCATTGGAAGTTCCTACTCTTTTTCTCTCCCTGCACCTTTGCAGAACCAATTGCCTAACATATATTGCAAAGTCCTGAAACTTTAGTGCAAGATCTACAATACATACTGTCATGGCAGATTTGTAAGCCAGTACCTTCTTCGCCTTTGAATAAACTCCCCATGCATGTTAAACAAAGTAGCGCCCTATCAAAACTAGGCTTGACAATGAAATGAACCACTATAAATTTATGCCAATGTATGTAAAAATTACTATCTTACCAAGATTAACCATTATACTTTCAGTACTAAGATGAGTTATGGCTAAGTTTCTTAGTGACTTTTTAGCCTTAAACTTAGTATAAATATATGAAACTATATGATTTATTCAGATAGGAAATCATACGTTTTCTGCTTCTTTCAGATGTCTTGCTTGACTGCTACAAAATGCAGTGTGCAATTCAGTAATGGCTTAAATCACTCAGGTAAGAAGATAGAAAGCAATTAAGACAAGCGGTGTCACTATTAGAAGAGTATAGAAGAGGGAAGAGATGAACACAAATTCTCAGAAAAATAGACGTGGTAAAACTAATGCACAGTATCAGCACAGATCAGGATCTGTCATGCACTGTCGCAAATAATAAACTAAAAATATCACCACAGGCAGAAAAACGTAGAAGATATGCAGATACATATAAAGGAAAAGTACAAAACAAGCAATTTATTGATGACCCAAAAAGTTTTATAGGAATTGGGAAAGAAGGCAAAAGGAACTGAAACACCACCAAAAAAAGAAGAAATAGATACATTTGGAGAAATATCTATGAAGATCCTGTGGAACATCTTCTTCTTCTTTGTCTTTCGGCTTTTCCTGGTTAGGGGTCGCCACAGCAGAACTCCGGTCTGCTAATAATTGGTAGTTGTTTTTTATGGTGTCGAGTTGCCAGCCCGATGCCCAACCTTCAACGAAGGCACGCCCATTCAACACATGTCTTTCGAATGCCCACTCGACCGCGGGGAGGACATGCAGAACATAAATATGCTAAATAGATTTAAGAA
The DNA here is from genome assembly GCF_019279795.1 of Protopterus annectens. Lineage (NCBI taxonomy): Eukaryota > Metazoa > Chordata > Ceratodontiformes > Protopteridae > Protopterus > Protopterus annectens. The sequence continues at coordinate 1,171,768,822 of NC_056741.1, read as the reverse complement.
GTAGAAGAAAAAATAAAAAGTACAAAGGTACAGGATATGGAATGGGATAAAGTAACAGCCAAAGAGACTGAAACAAAGCTAAGAATAGCATCTAATTGGAAAATCTAGGCCCAGATACAATACCTAACTTCTGTCTAAAAGTATTAACATCTTTACATGAAGATTTAGCCATGAGTTAGAACTATTTATATGTGCACCCCGAACAGACACCAGCCTGGATAACAACAGGAAAAACAATACTCCTACTTAAGAGCGAAACTGCAAGCTGTCCTAAAAACTATAGACCAATAACTTGCCTTCCAAAGACATATAAGCAGTACATTAGAAATAATTCTGATAGTTTATGGTCACTTGGAAGAAACCTCAATCATGGCAGTAGAACAAAAGTGTAACTAAAGAAAGTCATATGGAACAAAGGATCATTTGTTGCTAAATAAAGTAAAAATGGAGAACTGTAAAAAGGGGAAGAATCTAAGTATGGCATGGCTAGTCTACAGTAAAGCATTTGACAGTATCTCACATTCATGGATAAAAGAGTGCTTAAAAATGTGTAAGATGCACTCTACACTGAAACTGCATCACAGCGACCATGAAACAGTGGCAAACCCCCCCCCCCCCCTTGCATTTAAGCTATGATAAAGGACAAAAATATTATCCTAGGGATAAAAATTTAAAGGGATATATTCCAGGGTGATTCTGTCACCACTGCTCTTTTGTCTTGCCCATAACCCATTAAGCTGTCTATTTAACAGATTAGATCATAGTTACAGTTTGGCTTCCAAAAAACAAAGTGTAAAGACTTTTGATCTTCTCTTTGTAGATAATTTAAAACTATACAGTTCATCAGGTGAGAATAAGTTTAAGATGACTTGCCTGCTTACTTTAGCAGAAGCATATCAGCATCAAGCAGGAATGGAAATCAAACAGAAATAGATAAAAATTAGGCAGCAGCTGAATGTGCCAAAAAACAAAAGAAAGAATACAGGTGACGGGTCAGATGAGAAGGCAAGAAATGTGGAAAAAGCATAAATATAGCTGCGAGTATAAAAAAACTAATAGAACGTCATATTAATCAGGATCAAATGCGGGAATGGCTAAGGAGAGGTGAATTTAAATCAAAAGATGAAAGGTTAATATTGGTAGTCCAATATAGTGGGCTATGTGCACATTGATTTACATCATCCATTGAACATGTGGGAGAAACAGACAAATATAGGTTTTGTAAAACAGAACTGGAAACAATCTCACATCTTGCTGCTAGTTGTGGTATACTAAAGGCCTGTATACTGAAAGGCATAATAACATGGCAAGACTGTTGCACTGGGGATTGTGAAAACATTATAATGTTGTAGCTGAAAAACAATGGAAACATGAGCCACAAAGCTTCATAGAAAATTATGAAGTTGATATCATATGGGATTATCCATTACCAACAGTTCAAATAATAGATGCAAGAAAACCAGATATAGTAGTGCATGAAAAGAAGACAAAAGTAGCATTGATCATTGAAATTGCTACACCCAGTGACTGTAATGCCTTATATACAGAGAGAGATAGAGAGACAAAGTCATAAAATACCAGGATTTGAAGGCAGAAACAAAGAAACTTCCAATAGTAGTAGGAGCAATGGGTCATTTAAAAATAATTTACAATTGTACTTATATATGTTACAGATACATTGAATTCTATAAGAATTGCAAGAGTTGCTACTGGGCCCATTGTGGGTGCTGCGAAAAGCACTTCTGGCTAACATCAGAGAGTGAAACAATACTAATTTCATGAACTTTAGTCATACTTTGATTTATGAATGGGGTCCATTCCTATCATGGTATTAGAAACCCAAAACACTTGGAGAAATTAAAAAAAGGTTGAAAAGTGGTACAATGCTCTGTTTGGAGTGTCTACATGTGTACCTTAGAATTAAACAATCTGCAGAATATGCTTATCTGCCACTGTCTCTAGATCCTTATGATTCTTTTTGATCTGATTATTTACTTTGCATTCATAATATATGTCCCTTTTTCAAAGTCTCATGATGCTACATTTACTAATCAGAAATATAATGTCATTACTATGATCATGCATGTACTTTTTGTATGTGATCTTTAAGAACTTTGCTATCTGTTACTGAATAACTACATTACTCAGTTTACAGTCATCAGCATATTTGGTTACAGGGAGAACAGAACTATTTTTGTCTGCTGTATCAAAGAAGAATAGTCCAGAAAATTCAAACGCTAGTACAAAGCCCTGTGGAGCAGCATTGGTAACAACTGACAGTATTGACAAGTTACCCCTCCTGACTTGTTGCACCCTGTTACATTAAAAGTATCTACTTTTTTAAATGGGCATGCATTGACATTTAATTATTTTAATTAGTGATTGGTGTTCTACCCCGGTTAAAAACGTAAATAAATAAATTGTCAATTATTCCTTTAGGCAGACTGGTGTCAAATGCCTTAGGTTACATATCACCAGCAACATGCAGTGTTAGCCCTTCATAATGTATGGTCAGCTTTACTGCTTGACTTTAAATTTTGCTTATTTGTTAACTTTATTGCTTGCCTTTATAGTTTGCTTATTTTGTATTTCACATATTTTACTACTTTATTGTCTTAACATCTGTAACCGTTGTTCAATTTAATTCTCTTTATGTGTACTGTAGAGCTTTTCTCCCTGGGCCTCTGCTGAATATGGACTCATACCAAGTCGGACTTTCCTAGTAAACAAATGTCAAATAAATAAATAAATAAGTAAAATAACTAAATAAATAAATACTATGTTTCTCATACCTCTTTAGAGAATACTTTAAGACTCGTTGGAAGAGTTCTTCCTTTTACAAAAGCATACTGTTCCATATTTAACAGAAGTAGCTCCTGTGTGTCATTTTGATAAGTTCATCTTTGACTTTTTGCATAGTGTGACATAGAATAGTGGTCTGAGTAATGGGCTTAAAATAGTTTGGATCTGAAGTGACATCCTCCTTTGTGAATTGGTACTACATCAGCCTATCACCATCCATATGAGATGTGTCCAGATGCTAACATTTTATTAAAAATAATTGATTGAGATTTAGTTAGATTTTCCTTGAGTATGTGGAGATGGTCACCAGGCGTACTGTCTAAATACATGGAAACCCAGTTTTTGTTTTATTTTATTTTATTTGCAGTAGCAATCAGGTTTGCAGTTGTGCAATGACCATCTTCTCTTATCTGTATAGTACTATGTTATGTTTTTCATTATTGTGAAAGATGCATAGCATTTTTTTCTACAAGCACATGCTAAATGTCCTATATGGCTGGATGATTGCTTTGTTTACTGATAACTAGCGGCATTCATATCATGTCTTTTCTGATTTTCTACTGTAATTAGAAAATAACTAATTATTGCTTTTGACCTTTGAGACCATGTAGAGTTCATTGTTAAAGTCAGAAGAACTGGTAAAAATCTTTGTTATGTAATCCAGGCTTGTCGTGATAGCTAGGTTAAGTTTTGAAAGTTAATTGCTACCTTTCTCTGTGCATATTTTTTAATTGTATGATTCCGTCATATATATATATATATATATATATACATATATATATATATATATATATATATATATATATATATATATATATATATATATACATGGGATCACTAATAAATATCGAATTACGGAATCTCGAGACTCTGAATACAGACGACCAGAATCTCGAGATTCCGTAATCTCGAAAACAAAAGTAAAACATTTCAGAAAGCATATGCAGGGGGGGCAAGCCCCCCTGCACCCCCCCACACCCCACACAACTTAAATATACCAAATACAAGATCGCACCACAGTGGAGTGAACAGCAAAATAGTGCCGTGCAGAGTGAAATGGATACTTTGCCGTTCACTCCACTGTAGTGCGATCTCGGAGTGGGTATATTTAAGTTGCGGGGGTGTGTGGGGGTGCAGGGGTGTTGCTCCCCTGCATACACCTGTTTAAATCTTTTTTTTTTTTTTACATTTATTATTATTTTAGGTTTTCAGAGTCTCGGGATTCCATAATTCGATATTTAGTAGTGATCTCATATATGGGATCACTACTAAATTCATCTGAATCAGACTCTGAACTAAGACTAGAATCTCAAGATTCCGTAATCTTGAAAACAAAAATAAAACATTTTAGAAGGCATATGCAGGGGGCAAGCACCCCTGCACCCCCCCATGTGGGGGGGCTGCACCCCCCCACCCCCCGCAACTTAAATATACCAACTCCGAGATCGCACCACAGTGGAGGGAACGGCAAAATAGTGCTGTGCAGAGTGGAATGGAAATTTTTCTGTTCACTCCACTGTAGTGCGATCTCGGAGTTGGTATATTTAAGCTGCAGGGGTGTGGGGGTGCAGGGGGGCTTGCCCCCCTACATACACCTGTTTAAATCTTTTTTTTTTTTACATTATTATTTTTTCCTTTCGAGATTACGGAATGTCGAGATTCTGGTGAGTCTCGGGATTCCGTAATTCTATATTGATCCTATATAAATATATATATACATATATATATATATATATATATATATATATATATATATATATATATATGTATGTATATATATATATATATATATATATATATATATATATATATATATATATATCTTTGTGTCTTACCTGACTATGTTCTTGAATGTAAATGCAGAAGTTAATTACATCATAGAATGCACTGATGGTAACCCAAGCAGATTTCTTTAGGTCGAGTATAGTATCCTAACAGACCATGTTGCATAATGGTTAAGGTCTTCACCTCTCATGCAGAAGGTACAAGGTTTAATCCTGACCTCCACCTAGTGCCTGTTTGGAGTTTGCATGTTCTCCTTGTGTCTCTGTGGTGTTCCACCCACCTCCAAAAAAACATGCTAAGTGTTTCCATCTCAAACTCAGCATTGAATGCAGCTGTGGGCAGCAGCACAGACTCTGCATGGTGCCCTGTATGGGAAAGAGTTGTACAGACCAACTGCTGTGGGCATCTACTGTGGTGCACAGTATCCTCAAGATAGGAGAACATGGATCAAAGAATGCTAGCTGTGGCAGTGATGGCCACTTGACAGTGTAAAATATGGCTCTAGCCGATTCAGTCATGTTGCCCACATTGACTAATGTCATGAAAATGGGCATGAGTAGTTAATGGTGGTAAGTGGATTGAGGACCCAGCATACTCCAACCTATGCCATGGACCCATGCTAATGATGGAATGGGTGTATGTGCCCCCTATTGGCCAGTGTGTGCTCATCATAAAACCTAGCAGCTCTTGGTCAATAAGATGCTGGCTGGCCAGTGTCTAGTAGCCCAATGTGGGTTACCTGGGATTATTCTGTTGAGCAAAACCTGGACGTAAAATCAATCAACCTGTCAAATATGAACTGAGAATTGCTACACTTAATGTAGATTTACTGACAGGATGCAGCTTGGAAGTGGATGACATGATGATGTGGAGGAGGCTGGACATCCTATGTTTCCAAGAGACAAAATAGAAGGGCAGGGCAAAGTCACTTTCCTTGGAATCCAGAGTCTACTACTCAGGAGGAGGACAGGCTAGCAATGGTGTAGGAATTGTAGTGAAAGTGGCTTCAGAAGGCAGTGAGAGATATCATCAGAATTGGTGACAGACTCATGACAGTCAGACTGCAGTGTAATGATAGAGCAATATTCATAATTTCAGCCTGTGCTGCACAGCAGGGTTGTGATACTGACAAAAAGAGTGCATTTAGACAGCGGTTGCAGGACTTATTAGAGCAGGACAATATGACTCAGTGTTGATAATGATATGCTAATGGGTGGTATGAATTCACATACTGGAACAGGGAGAACAAGATATGAGGACTACCTGGGTCCACATGTGTCGTTCACCCAGTCAGGGTGTAACAGACGAACATTTGTGGGTTCTGTTCAAGCAGCTTTATTATGTACAAACACATCAGGAATGAGGCAATAACTTTAACTTAGATAAACTTATAAACAGACTGACTCTCTTATACATGTTCATTCTCTGGCTGCACTGTCAAAATAGCACAGAAGCTAGAACATGCTTGCTACTTATATGCATGTGCCAACCTTGGAAATGCTTCTTAAAGGTACAACACAAATACATATTCTATATCCTCCCTCTTTGAGAACTGAATAGTACTTCACTGATGACATCAGCTGGCATGCAATAAATACAAGATAGTTCTTAGGCATGCAGTTATACAGAACTAGTTACATATATACAACTATGGCCTGGTTGCTGTGCATTTCACACTAGGTTTGGAGATGCGACCAAATCATGTGACATAGAATTTCGAGTTAGGTTTAGCAACTGGGACTGTCTCTGCTGAATGTTCAACCTTGGGGACATCACAAACATAATCAGAACTAGTAACGGAAGTTAAGACATGTTCTGGGTGAGATTTAGAAACTGTATCACAGGAACAATGTTGTGATATCAGTTCTGATACAAGAAGAAGATATCTGTGATTTGTCTCCTGTATTCTACACCTTCAGATTCTACAAAATAGGATCTTGGCTCGGTACATAAACCTGTTACTTGACCAATCCGGTCGAAACATTTCACCGTTTATATCCTCACCATCTCAACTTTTTTCAATGTATGAAGAGATCTGCTCATTTTATCATAACTGGACTTCTGAAAAGAATGTTTTCTGAGTATTTGGGCTTTGATTGCTCTGTTGTTTTTAGCTTTAGCCCTCAAGAAACTGGAACTGATAGGTAAGGTTGCTCTGGTTTGCCTAGATAAAAGTCTTTGAACAGGTGAACCAAGTATATCATCATGGGGTGTGTTTCTGAGATTAAGTAAATTCATAAAGACGTTGGTATTGTCATGCTTTGACTCCTCTAGTAATTGGTTTGCACTCTGTACTGCACGTTCAGGTAGACCATTTGACTGTGGGTATACAGCAGTACTAGTAACATGTATAAAGTCCCATTCTCTTGCAAATTTCTGAAACAATCGACTGGTAAATTGCATACCATTGTCAGAGATAAGGTTATGTGGACTGCCATGGACTGAGAAATGATGTTTCAACTTGGTAATAACAGTAGGGATGTTATGTTAGGCAACAAATCAATCTCATACCAGTTTGAATAAAAGTCGACCAACACTAAGTAATTCTGATTGTTCCACTTGAATATATCAGTGGCTACTGTTGACCAAGGTAGTTCAGGAACTTGACTTAGCTGAAGTGGCTCTTTTTGCAGATGCAGTTTAGTACTATTGCATACTGAACAAGATGAAAGTACTCTGTCCATGTCTTTTGCTAGAAAAAGCCAAAATGCGAGTCCTCTCACCCTTCTTTTAGTAGATTAAAAAACTGGGTGGCCACAATGCAAAATCTGTATATATTCACATTGTAATGAAGCATGAAGAACAACTTTAGTACCTTTGAAAATAATGTCATCTTCCATCAACATCTGATCTCTATAAGGAAAATAAGGTTGTACTTCAGGCGGTACACTGGATTGCTTTGACGGCCATCCTACCTGGATGTAGTGGTTGAGCTTTTGCAAAACAGCATCAGTCTTTGTATGATCTCTCAGCTCATCAAGTCTCGTGGTTGAAAAATGATGCACTTCCATGACATCAAAGTCAAAATTCTATGCATCAAAGCATTCTGTTGTATTTCTGGATGATCTGGATAAGGTATCAGCCACATAAAGAAGTTTGCCTTTTGTATAGACCATTTTGAAATTATACTTTTGTAATTTGAGCATCATTCTTTTCAGTCTTGCTGTAGTGGAATGCATAGGCTGCTTTAAAATAGTAACTAGAGGTTGATGATCAGTTTTAATCTGATTAATCATGAAACTGTGAACATGCAAACACAATTGCCAAAAGTTCTTTCTCAATCTGAGCATATTGCATTTCAGTTTGGGTAAGACTTCTAAATGCATAGGCTACTGGTCTGCTCTCTTGAAGAATAACCGTGTCAAGACCAAACTTTGAAGTGTTACAGGAAAGAGTAACTGGTCTACTGACATCATAGTATCTTAGTCTAAGTGGAGTGGCAATCTTCTGCTTAAGATCATCAAAAGCTGTCTGTTGCTGTTCTAGCCAAGACAATATGACATTTTTATGCATTAGCTCTCTTAAAGGCATTGTCATTTTTCTGAAATCTGGTATGAACTTTCCCACATAGTTAAACATACCAAGAAAAAGCTGTAGTACTTGAACATTATCTGGTGCTGGCATCTGAAGAATGTCTGTTTGCTTAGCTGGGTCTGGTTGTAAACCTGTACTGGTAAATAAATGACCTACTTATGTGATTTCTGGTTATCTGAAATTGCCCTTCAAAAGACTGAGCTTTAAGTTCACTTCACATGCTCTGTCTAAAACTTTCTTGAGGTTTCTGTCATGCTCTGCTTCATCACTGCTTCCAACCAACAAATCATCTACTATTATGGCACAGGGATAACCTGAAAAGATCTGTTCCATTGCACGCTGGAAGACTTCACTTGCAGAATTTATTCCAAATGACATCTTCCATATGGGGTACTGAATGTAGTCAGCAATGAAGATTTGCGATCAAGCATTACTTGCCAAAATGAACTCTTTGCATCCAAGACAGAAAAGACAGTGGCATTAGGCATTAGAGCTGCAACTTCTTTGACTGTTCACATAGGATGATGAGGTCTCTGTAATGCCTTGTTCAAATCTCTTGGGTCAATGCATATTCTGATTACGTCCAAATCTTTTTTATGAGATGCTACCATAATCGATACCCATTCAGTTGGTTCTGTAACTGGACAAATTGCACCTTGCTGCACCATTTTATCCAACTGAGCCTTAACTCTACTCTGCATGGCTATTGGAATTCTTCTTGCTAGCATGACCCCTGGACTGGCCTCTGGTTCTAACTTCATAGAAGACACAACTGGAAGCTTGCCAAGGTTGTCATCAAAAAGTCAGCATATTCTGAGAAAATATCATCAGTGAAGCTGGAATCTGGACATGTGCTTATATGATGAACTTCTTTAGTAAAGGAAAACAAGTCCATTCTCAGACTGTCTCTGAGACCCAAACATGATTGCACAGGTCTTTGGATTATGTAAAACAACAACTTGAAACTGTTCCCAGCCAAATAACATGAAAGCACTACTGAGCCTTCAGTCTGAATTTCTTTACTTCCATAGGCAACACATTTTGCACAACTAGTCGCATCAAGTTGTTCACCAGCCCTTACTTTGGCAAATGCTTCTGCTGACATAACATAACACTTTGAACCAGTGTCTACCTTGAGCTCGATGGGTTTAACATGGATCAGAGCAGTACAAAACACTTCTCTCTTTGCTAATAAATCTACTGCATTAACCTTTTCACCAATCGCTGATACATCATCTATGTAGAAAGTAGACTGCAAGCCTACATGATCAACTTCCTTTTTAAGTGACCCTTCATTGCAGCTGAGGTTCACTTGACTTGCAAAACGTTTGAAAATGATTCAATTTTTTACACTTTTGACATCGCTGACCAAATGCTAAACACTTTTCTCTTTGAGTCATGATTGGCACCACAACTATGACAGTTAACAATGAAGCTTGACTTCAGTTTTGCTGATTCACTCCTGTGCTGTACTGAGCATATGCGCTGTACTGAGCATGCTCCTTTAACTTAATCTTAGAACTTGCTGGAAAATTACTGAGTTTCCCTGCCACACCCGCAGGGGCTGCAGCTGTCATGTACCTAGGCCTTTTTCTGCTTGTCACATGCTGCATGCTGTCTACATTTGCTCTGGAGCCTGCTGAAACTATGTTCTTGTCACTAGCCAGCATACGTGTGCCTTTCTGTAACTTCATGGATTTGACAAGTCTCAGTGGCTTTGCTCCACCTTAAGTCTCTGTCACAAAGCAAAATCTTTCTCACAGCAGCACTATTGATACCACACACAAGCCTGTCGTTTATCAACTCATCTTTTAAATCACCAAACATGCAAGTTTTAGCTTTGTTTCTCAAGTCAGTAACGTAAGCTACAAATGTTTCTCCTGGCTTTTGGTCTCTTGTGTAAGGCAAATGCCTCTCTAATGTAACATTAGTCTGGGGATTGCACATATCTCTGAATTTATGTTTCAGACACTCAGGGTCTTCTCTTGATTCAGCCTGAACAACATTATGACATTTTTCTCTATATATTGCTGGTGCATACACAAATGAACGCTCAGTATCAATGGCCTCTGACACAGCTAGATTTAGAAAAATGAATGCCCTGGTGTGTGCATCTTTATCTGAGTAAGCTGCTTGTATGAAAATATCTTACTCTTGCTCAAATGTTCTCTAGTTCTCTGCAATATTCTGATCAAAGACAAGTGGACCTGGTCTGTGAAATGCTTCTGCGATATTAACACATCAGTAAAGGCATTTGCAAGTATGCACAAATACACACACATACATATATAATGCCAGAAATCTATGCCAATACTTGTAACTATGCCCAATAGCACAATAAGCCCCTGTGTAATTGAACTCTGTGAAATACTTTGCAGAATAACTTTCCCAGGCACTGTAATACTCTTGAAATTATTGCACTGCAAAAGTCACTTATCATCATTATAAGAAACATTTAAAAGTAACTGCACTGTGTGATTTAACTGGGGACCAGAAGAAGCTCAAAGTAGGAAACATTTCGAAATAACTGCACATTGCGACTAAACAGTACACAGCACACTGAAACACTTCCAAAATGGCTGTACTTTGCTAAATAACTCTTTACAGTGCAGTAAACACTCTGTAATGGTGGCCCTTCATGAGTAGACACACACAGCGCAAGAAACTTTTCAAAATGGCTGTATTTTGACTGCACTTCATGAAATAGTGCACTTTGTACACAATAAACTCTTCGGAATAAATGCGCAGTAATAAACACAAATTGAAAATACTTTTACACACTTTGCGATGCTTTGAATAACTCTAGTTATGGTATTTAGAGCTTTAGTTAATGAGAAATAATAGTTTATGCCAAAACAATTTAATTTGCCTAAAAACATGCCATCTTCTTGCTTTATTTTTGCTTAATATACCCTTTCTGCCCTTTGTTAATATTTGTCCATTTAATCTCTTTTCTGTGCTTGTTTTACTCTAAACATGCTCGTTTTGCAATTCTGAGGTGACTCTGAACCTCCTATAGACTTTTCTGATCATTGTTCTATCAGATATCTTAATTTCAAACCTTTCATTTAAGTAATAAACGTTTTATGCGTTTCGTTTGCTTAATAAGCATTCTGTGCTATTCGCTTGCTTAGTGCCGTTGTAATGTTCCGTTGTATCTCTTTTAATAAAATAATTATTCATGCAAGTTTTCATTACCTTTACCTTGTTTCTGGCTCTTTTTTGCTTGTTTCTCTTATTTTACCTTTATTGTTAATTCTGCACCTTGTATCTCTGAAAAGCAGTCTCTGGAATTCCAGTTGTGGCACCATGTCGTTTGCCCAGTCAGGGTGTAACAGACGAACATTTGTGGGTTCTATTCAAGCAGCTTTATTATGTACAAACACATCAGGAGTGAGGCAATAACTTTAACTTAGATAAACGTATAAACAAACTGACTCTGTCTCTCATACACGTTCACTCTCTTGGCTGCACTCTAAAAATGGCACTGAAGCTAGCATGTGCTTGCTATTTATATGCACATGCCGACCTTTGAAATGCTTCATAAAGGTACAACACACATACATATTCTACAACATGGGTGGGGCAACAGAAGTAAACAAGGAGAGGCAATTCTAGACTTCTGTCTGGCAAATGCTTTGACAGTAGCCAAAACATGGTTCAGAAAGGTAAACAGTCACAAGATCACATACAAAAGTGGCCAACATGCAACTCTGGTAGACTTTCTCCTAGTAAGGTAAGGGCACTGGGGTAGAATCAGTGATTGCAATGTCATCACCAGTGAAACAGTTGGCCCACAACATAAACCACTAGTTGCCACAATCAGCTGAAACAAGGGTCAAAGAAAGGGTCTAATGTCAACAGAGACCAGGCTGAAGACCTGGAAGTAGACTGGAGAGAAAGTACAACAATTCAAGGAATTACTCAGGTCTCTAGCACCCCAAGAAGAGGAAGAAACAGTGGAGGTGAAGAATAATGGCAGTGCCTCAAAAAGCATGTGTGGGGCTACAGAACTGATATTTTGCAAATCTAGGTATGGAAATAATGTACATAAGGAAAGCTGGTGATGGAATGCATAAGTCCAGGAAGTCAACAAAAGGAAAGAGGTGTACAGGAAAAAGTGGGAGATAGAAAAGACTGACCACACTAAGAAGGAAAATGAGTTGGCTGACCAAGAAGTTAAGAAAGGAGTTGCAATAGAAAATAACAAGGCATTGGAGGCACGCTACCATCTTCTGGAAAGTGATTCAGTAGGTAGCACAAAGAAACTATATCAGGTTGCAAGGCAAAGACAAAAAGCTAAAGAACACAGGCAGAAACCCTTCACAAAGGATGCCAGTAACAACCTGTTCACCTGTCTACAGGACATTAAAGGTAGATAGGAGGAGTACTTCCAGCAGCTTCTGAATGAAGAAAATCCCACAGAAGTTGTACTGCCCCAGAAGTAGCCTACGATGAAAGAACAAGAGGAGCCCACCCTAGAAGAGGTAATAATAGCACTGAGGAAAATGAAGTCCAGGAAAAGCAGCAGGCTGAGATGAGATCACAGCAGATATGATAAAGATGCTGGGTGAGATAGGGGAAAAATGGCTCCTGTGGGTGCTCATAGCAGTATGGAGACAAAAGTGTATCCCAGATGACTGGAAAATAAGCATACTTGTGCCAGTGTACAAGAATAAAGGGGACATCCACAACTGTGGGCAGTACAGAGACATCAAACTCCTGTCACATTGCATGAAAGTTCTAGAGAGGGTGATGGATAAACAGATACACAGAGTAATAGAATGTAATATGGGAGATGAGCAGTTTGGATTCAGATCAGGATGCAGCATAACTGACCTGGTGTTTGCAGTGACACAGATAGTTTAGAAGAGACTAGAGGTAAGGAAAGAGTCCAACCAGGCATTCCTAGACTTGGAGAAAACATATGACAAGGCCCCAAGAAAGATGATTTGGGCAGCACTGCAGTGGTTCAAAGCACCAGAAACACTTGTAGAATTAGTGCAGGCTATTTACAAGGACCCAATGACTCAAGTGCGAACAGTGTTCGGTCTCAGAGAGGGGATCCCAGTGGGAATGGGTGTGCACAAGGATTCAACTCTGAGCTTACTGCTGTTCATACTGGTGATGGGCTACATTAGTAAACAGGTTGGAGGGGATGCATTTCTGCATGCTTACACTACACCTGCACCTCTTCCTGAATCGCTATATACCTTCATTTGCATGCTACACTGCTGCACATGGGGTAATTAGCATACAGGGGCCAAGAGCTGTATGGGCGTAGCATACGTGGGGTAGTGCACGTGGGAACAGCTTGTACCTGGAACGCTCAGCAGCCATATTTGGTGTTGGAATGCTGACGCTACGCCTGCACCTGGCGCAAGCTTTATGAATCCTTGGGAGTGTGTAGCTTATTTTTCATTTTTGTTATAAAGCGTTTATTAAAGTTTTTTATGTACCTTTCAGAGCAATAATTTTTTGCTTATTTTCATACCCTTGGTCCATCATTGGCAGTCTTTGTGTTTTGTGAGGAAAAGATATGTTATTTAGGGGATCCTCCTTTCATTGGTGCTTGTTTTCGCTGTTTGCAGCATTTATGTGCTAGAGTTTTTGGCACATTTAAAAGTCACCTGGTGGCCTGTGGTTTGTCCTCAGTGTGTAGGTTGACTCCTTTAGTGTATTTTTGGTTCTACAGTGTGATATAAATGGACAGCAACAGTGGATTTTCCTGTCTCTCATCGTGGCATTTCACACCATACGCCTGAACAACATGTAGTGCTCTCACTTATAAAAATATGAACATTATTTATTTATTTATTTGACATTTGTTGACTGGGTTAGTCCAACTGTGACAGAGCCCTTTTTCAGTGGAGACCTGTGGAGAAAAGCTCCACATAAAAACATACAATTAATTTAGCATACAATTAATTTAACATAAGATGGACCAAACAAATTGCATAAACATAAGTAATAGCAAGTTTAAAATATAAAGCTGGTCTACCCTCAATAACAAACTTAACTAAGGTATTATCTTTTCTCACGGCTCCCAACCTGAAAGGCTCGCACAGTTAAAAGGTCTGCATTCAGTTGAGAATTTTTTTAAAAAGAAAAATAAAACAGACAGCTACACTGGTCTACCCTCAATGACAAACTTAACTAAGGTATTATCTCTTCTCACGGCTCCCATCCTGAAAGGCTCGCACAGTTAGAAGGTCTGCATCCAGTTGGGAATTTTTTTAAAAAGAAAAGTAAAACAGACAGCCACACTGGTCTACCCTCAATAACAAACTTAACTAAGGTTACTACTTTTTCTAAAGTCTTTCTGCTTAAACTGTTTAATTCAATCATACTGGGTCAACAGCACCAAACTTCCCAACCCTTAAATAAGGCTCCTAATGCTAAAAAGTTCCACCAAATTGTACTGTTAAAGTTGCTGTCTGTGTTTAAAAACAGAACATAGATTAGAATTTAAAGCAAGTGCTGTATACTGCTGGCCTGGGTCTAAAGGCACATTTTAGGCTGTCCCGCACAGTAATTTGGCTCCCTCCATATTGTTAAAATTAGCTAGTTTGCTCCCAGTATCTTCTTTCTAACGCCTAAAATAATACCATAAACACAGTAATTTCACTCTGCTCTCCCTCACATAGCCTTGAAAGTTATGCCCTGCAACTATGAAATTAACCTGCAAGTGTATAAAATACAGCTCAAACATAGCCTATAAGTTGGTGCAAAAAAAAAAAATTAAAAATACAGCCATACAACCATTCATACCAAAAGCCTAAGGAAATACTTGGAGTCAGTGTTAGCCCCACTCTGCTTGCCCTCGCTGTGCTTGGGCTTGCTCCACTCCCCTCCCTGCCCCCAATTCCCACCTGTCCTTCCACAGTAATTTGGCACCTTTTAGGCTGTCCCCCACAGTAATTTGGCTCCCTCTATATTGTTAAAATTAGCTAGTTTGCCCCCAGTATCTTCTTTCTTACACCTAAAATAATACCCTGAACATAGTAATTTCACTCTGCTCTCCCTCACATAGCCCTGAAAATTATACCCTGCAGCTATAAAATTAACCTGCAAGTGTATAAAGTACAGCTTAAACATAGCCCATAAATCAGTGCAAAAAAACAAATTAAAAATACAGCCAGACAAACAACCATACATACCAAAAGCCTAAGGAAATACTTGCATTCAGTGTTAGCCCCACTCCGCTCGTTCTCGCTATGCTTGGCCTTGCTCTGCTCCCCTCCCTGCCACAATTCCCATCCGCCCTCACTAGTGCCACATTTAAACTAAATTTAGCCACTCCCCTCATGCTAAGTACCAATCAGCACCTCATACATCACTGAACAGCCCTCCCCTTAACCCATTTCCTTCGCTTCCATTCTTTCACACTCTGTTAGCACACTCTGCCATCAAAATTGGCCCACCCCCCCTAACAAAATGCAAACAAGTAAAAAAATACTAATTACCATACTGCCTATACTGTTTCTATTTTACCATCTTACTGCCTACAAACAAAAACTTGACCATGGTATTCACTACCCAAATAGTCAAACAGCCACCCACAACTTCACACATAACACCAAACACTTTACCATCCCCAGCACACCATATCTACCACCCTCAACAAAATATCACCCCTGTAAAGCAGAACATAATCCGAAAGACAAAGACTATATAAAACTTATAAACAAACTCCTAAAGCTTAGAGTATCCTGTCACTATAACCTTATAACACAAGGGGACATCCATCCCAACCCTGGCCCACCCACACCCAATAACCTTCACTCCCCTACCACAACTCCCACAGTCAAACTACCCCTTTCTACTTCCACTAGTTCCCTCCTAGCATTTCTCCTAAATATTAGAAGTATTAACAATAAGAATCCCAACCTACACATCCTCCTAGCAACCCATTCCCCAAACATTGTGTCTTATCGAAACCTGGCTAAAACCTAGTACTACTGATAATGAGATACTACCTCCAGGATATAATATTCATGGCTTAGACTACAAGGAAAGGAGGTGGGATAGCAGTCCTTTACAAAAATACTCTAACTGTTAATAGAGACACCATTCAACCACCCCACTTCAGTAGTGCAGAACTCCTCATAACCAAACTACAGATTAACCAGAACAAATGCTTGAGCATCGTCTGTGCTTACATTCCACTAGGCAACAACTTAAATACCCTAGAGGATATCCTATACTGGTTATTCACTACCTATCCCAAGAAACCATAGTTTTTGGTGACTTCAGTACCGACTGGCACCTCTGCTCCTCTGACCCCCCTCACCCCTATAAACTTATCTGGGTTTAAACAGACCATAACCTCTCCCACTAGGATAAACAAACTGACCAACAGTTAAAGTATCCTAGACTGGATCCTAGTTAATAACCAACCCCCAACTGTACACAGCTGGCTCTCTCCCTGATGACCTTAGCAACCATTTACTAATCTATATCATAAAATATAAGGCAGGAAACCCTCACCAGACCAAATATAAAACACATAGAAAGAGGAAAAACTTTGACACTGCTGTATTCCTAAACAAACTGAAAGCATTTGACTGGTCAAAACTAAAAAATCTACCATTAGAAGAGGCTATAGCTCACTTTAACACTAAATACCTAAGTGTCCTTGATTCCCATGCTCCAGCACATACATTAAAATCTAGATCAAACACAGCACCATAGCTCACAAAAGATACCAAATCTAAAATCAAAACTAGAAACAGAGCCTGGGCCAGCTGGAGACCAACTAAAGCCCCACTTGACCATCTAAAATATTGTCAACTAAGGAATGATACAAAAAATCAATTTTACTGGATAAAAAAATCTTCTACCAAAATCTCCTACAAAAACACCAAAACAACCCTCAAAAGTTCTGGGCAGGCTTAAATCAACTACTTCGTCCAAGTCATTCTACCACCCCAAACCTGGCTAACCACACCCATAGTTCCCCAGAGACCAAAGCTGGCACTTATAACAACTTTTTCACTGAAACAATCCAATCCCTAACAAGTCAACTAACCCCCACAAACTTAAACCACACCCCTAATCTACCCACTAATCACCCCCAATTTAGCTTCCAACCGATATCCACTAGTTTGTATCAAAACACTTATAAAAAAATTAAAACCTACCACCCTCGCTGCTGACCTCCTCCCTGCAGAGTACCTACAAATAGCTGCAGATGCCATTGCATATCCCATATCTATCCTTATCAACAGAACCTTGTCCGAAAGTATTATCCCCTCCCTCTGGAAAATATCCCACGTCATCCCACTCCATAAAGGTGGTAGCTCTACAGACATATCCAACTATAGACCCATTGCCATTCTTTCCCCACTATCCAAAATAGTTGAGAAATGTGTACACAAGCAACTAATGCAATACCTTACATAGAATAACTTACTATCCAACTCTCAGCATGGTTTCAGGCCATACCACAGCACCACTTCAGCCCTCCTTTCCTTTACTAATGCCATAAACCAAAACAGGAATGACAGTAAGCTATCCTCCACCCTCTTTCTTGACCTATCAAAAGCCTTTGATATGGTCAACCATGAACTTCTCATTCTTTCTCTAAAATCTATTTTCCCCAATAAGCATGCAATCCAGTGGTTCCAGTCCTACCTGACTGGTAGGCAACAGGCGGTACTATGGCAGGGCAAACTCTCCGGCTAGCTACCTCTCACACTTGGTGTCCCCCAAGGCTCCATACTAGGTCCACTACTCTTCTCTATTTTTATCAACAACATTCACACTGCTATCCCTAAAGCTACCTGTATTTAATATGCAGATGATTCCACTCTGATCTGCTCAGCCACCTCCCCATCCGAACTGCAAATCCTAACCCAAAATACATTTAACACTATTGAGAAGTGGCTCACTAACCAACGCCTACTGCTGAACCCCAATAAAACTAAACTTCTACTCTTCACCCCCACTAGTAGATCTGCCACACTTTCATTCTGTGTCACGTCTAGCAATGGTATCACTATCTCCCCAGATCAACACATCAGACTTCTAGGGGGTTATCATAAACATTAATCTCAAATTTGACCTGCAGGTCAACAAAACCATACAGACTATCAATAAGAAGCTTGGATCACTGTATAGAAACAAGACATTTTTAACCCCACTGGCTAGGACTGCAATCGCCCGGTCACACCTACTCTCTACTCTTTTATATGCCTTGCCTATACTCTCAAACCTCAACAAATCCGAACTAGGTAAGCTGTCCCATAGCTACAACCATATTGCCAGATTCGCCACTGGCTCCACCTATAGAACCCACCACTGCCAGAAACTGCTACAACTGCCCAGCTTAATTCAATTCAATCAGCTGTTAATAGCACACAAAATTCTGTACCACCTTGAGGACACCCACTCACTTATAAATATTATTAAGCCATATAGCAACCTGAGATCCCTATGGTCACCCAACAAACTACTGGTCCAAACCCACAAAGCTAATAACTGCTGGTGAATCTCTGTTTGCAAACTTTGTTGGCAAAACCTGGAATTCGTTGCCAAACTATATAACCTTACAATCCTCCAAAAGTCTCTTCAAAAAAAAAAAAACCTCAAACAGTATTTCAAAGTGAACTGGCTTTGCCCATGTACCAACCCTGATTAAGTTATAAACTGAAAGCATAATCTGTAAATATCATAACATGCAACTACGTCACCAAGCTCTTTATCCAATCTGATGTCTCTTGCTTTTAATTATGTCTGTCCATAAGAATTGTGAGTCCATACTTGGGAACACTACTAAACCATTGTACATAATCACTTTGTTTTATATTTTCTAATGTTATCCAACTTCTTGTGTAATCTATGTAAGTTTGTCTATTTGGAGCTTTTCTCCCTGGGCCTCTGCTGAAAATGGACATGTATCCAGTCAGACTATCCCAGTAAACAAATGTAAAATAAAATAAATAAATAAAATAAATGTACCTTTCAGCATGAGGCGGTACAGAGGATACAAACAACAAAACAATAAAGATAGACATTAACTTGATTATACAGAAAAGTTATCCTGGCCGTGAGTAGGAAAAGAGTTGGTCTAGTGTGAAAGGAATTAAGGAATTAAAGGACTGCAGGACAGAAGGAGAGAGGAATGAAAGATGAGTAGCAGTGTTGCAAAAGAGAGGGATAAGGAAAAATGTAGAGTTACACAAAAATAGAAGCCAGATAAGAGAATAGGATATCTTAGGGAGATGAGTCAACCAGGAGGAAAATAGCACAAACATAATTTATTTTCCTTAAAGTTAATTTTTCTGCCTTCCTGAAAAGGGATTTGGATCTTATGTAATGGATGTCTAAAGGTAGTTTATTCCATTTCTCAGCAGGGTAACAGCTATAGACGTTTTTTACTATATTGGTCTTAGGCTTGAGAATAGTCAGGAGATGTTGTTCAGAGCTTTGCAGGGTTCTAATAGGCATATAGAGGGAGATAATAGATGAAATACTGGGGCAGAAAGTGGGTTGATAAAGAATAGAATTAATTATTTGAAGTTGGGAGAGAAGGAGATTATGGGAATTCTGACCCAGTTCAGTTTTTTGAGTGCTAAGCAGTGATGAGTGGAGTAAGGAAGTTTGGCGGCAAATTTAGCTATCTTGTAAGTAGACTCAGATTTAGAAATAAGTGTGGATTGTAAGTTGGTGAGAATTTGAGACCCACAGAGAAGTGTTGGTAATAAGTAGACATGTGAAAGAGATCTTTTAGCAGTAATAGAGAGAAAGATTTTGTTTCTATACAGAAGACCAAGTTTTTGATGGGTTTTCTTAATGTTACTTAGAACATGCAGATCAAATTTTAGTTGTTCATCAGTAATGACTCCAAGTAGTTTGGTGTGGTTTTCTGCTTTGATAGGTGTGTTATTGTAGGAAGGGATGGTGAAAGTTGATTTTAAATGGGACATAGTTTTTGGTATAAATAGTAATAGTTTGGTCTTCTTTGGATTTAAGATTAGAAGGTTTAGGTTGAGCCAATTTTCATCAGACAAGAAGTGTTGGGTTTTAGTATGAAGATCAGGGAAGGTATCAGCAATGGTGATGACTGTGGAATCATCTGTGTACTGGACAAATGATGAGTATTGAGTTGAGGAAGATAATTGATTAGTAAAAATATTAAAAAGTAGAGGTTCGAGAATTGACCCTTGGGGAACTCTCATCTGTATAGGGAGTTTAGGGGGGAGAGAGTACCATTTGGCAGAGTGGAACTGGTTGCTAAGATAACTAGAGAATCATGAGATAGTGGTGGTAGGTTTAATAGAGTTTGTCTAACAGAAGGGAGTGAGAGGCAGTGTCAAATGCTTTTGAGAGGTCAAGAAAGAAAAACAAGTTTATTCTGGTATCTGGCTTGTGAAATAGTATTTATGAAGGTAATGAGAGCAGTTAAGGTACTATGACCAGGGCGAAAGACATATTGGGTGGGGGTGATTAGGTTCTCATGAGTAAGGTGTTGTAGAATGTGTTTTTGTACACATTTTTCCAAGATCTTGGATATAGGTGATAGAATTGCTATGGGTTTATAGTTGGACAGTTCAGTTGAATTACCTCCTTTATGGATTGGAAGAGTGTAGAACTTCTTCCAAATATCAGGGACTCTAGCTTCAGTAATAGAACGATTGATGAAAATAGAGATGGGAAGTGCTAGAGAGTTTTCAGCAAGTTGGAGAAAGAGAGGAGTGAGACCATCATAAGAGGGAGAAAAAGGTTTAGGCTTCAGAAGTAAAGATTTTACATATGAAGTGGAAACAGGCTTTAAGCAGAAGGCAGGGAAATTAGAGGAGGGGATAGGAGGAGAGGGGGATGGGGTGGAGTAAGAGTGTAGAAGATTCACAAGTTTAGCTATAGAGTCTATAAAGTAGGAGTTGAAGTTAGTAGCAGTTTGGAGAGTAGTGAGAGGGGGGCTAGGCTGTGGAGAAGATGGCTTACCAGGATGAAGGATTTGATTAATTGTATGCCAGAATTTCTTTGGGTTATGTAGGTGGGTCCTAGGGGGATTAGAGTAGTAGTTTCTCTTGTCACTGATAACTGCTTTTTTGGTAAGGTTGCGAAGGTGTCTGTGTTGCTGTAAGTGAAAGGGCAGTTTGGTTTTGGTCCATATCTTCCAATTGTTATCTCTTTGAGCCATCAGGGAGCGAGTGGCAAGTGTCAGCCAGGGGATATTTTAGATTTTATTCTAACATAATGTATAGGGGCAAGAGAATTGAGAATGTTAAGAAATATTATTATTAAATTCAGTAACAGCTTCATTGAGTAGTAATTGTCTGATAAAGGACCAGTTGATAGCTGAGAGTTGACTATTAAGTTCAATAAGGGTCAACGTTTTTTTCGATTATGGCAAGCTTTAATTGTGTTGGGTTTATGTATGTGTGGAGTAAAATGAAGGACCTTTACTGGGCAGTTGTCACTGTGGGTGTCAGGAAAGGTTTTAGGGGTATGGTATTTATGGGGATGTGAAACAAGTATCCAATCAAGTATAAATTAATGTATAGTAGATTTAGTGGTATAAGTAGGTGTAGTTATGAGTTGGGTAAAGCCATGTAGGTTGATGAAGATGAAGGGAGAGACCATTGTAAGAGTAAACCAGTTTATGTTAACATCTCCCATGATTATAGTCTTACTATGGAGATCAGATGAGAATGAGGAGAGAATACTTTCCAGTATTGAGATGTTATCACAAGGTGGAATGTAAATTACAGCAATATTGAAAGAGGTGTGGGGATTAATTTTACAGTTTGCCAAAAGAAGTTCAGCAAGAGAGTGTGGAGAGGAGGGGGACAAAAGAGGGGTAAGTGCTAAATTTTCAGTGTACATTAAAGCTACGCCTCCACCTTTTTTATTAGTTCTATCTAATCTTAATATATTATAGCCAGGGGGAAGGATGTCTTTGTCTGGAATGTGTGGTTTAAGCCAAGTCTCAGAGAGGGCTATGATGTTAGGAGAGTGTAGAGAGACCCAAGAATGGAATTTAGCAGTTTTATTTACTAAGCTTCTCAAGCTGATGGCATAGAGGGAGATATGATTAGATGGGATATGGGAGAAGGAATTGATAGATTGTTTAAAGATATCACTAGAGGGTGAGGGTGATTTCAGGCAAGGGTTGGGGTGTATGTCACCTGCAGGTAAATGGGATAGGAGAGTGGAGGTAGATTGTGGCTTAGTGATATATAAAACAAAGTATTTGAGCTTTCCTTTAAGTTGAATAGGTTTGAATGTCTTAAGTTTAGTTTTAGGAGTTAAATGTTGGAAAAGGTGTTGAGTGGTACAGTTAAGAAACAATGAGGAAGTTGAGGGAATACAGGAGGATAAGTGGAGGTGGGTGAGAGGAAGTAAGGCTTAAGAGGAAATGAATAAGAGGTGAGGTTACAGAGGATAGAGTGAAAGTAATTAGAAGAGACTTAGTAAAACTTAAGTAAGTGAAGTGGTAGTAGAGAAAAGGTTGTAGAAGAAGGAAGGAAGTTGAAAGGGAACAAAGTAAAAGGAGAAGTAGATGGATTTGAGTGTAAGAATGAGGCTGACGACAAGAATTAAATAGATGATAATAAGTGTGAAGAAGGGAGAAGTGGAGTCAGGAAGGTGATTGGTGGGGAAAGGTCAAGAGGGATTGGACTTTAGGGGGTTTAGTGAGGAAACCTAAAGAATAAAGGAAATGATGTCAGGGGTGGGTGGGAATGGGGGTACGGTAGAGGAGCAGAGTGAGCCCGAGCATAGCAAGGGCAAACTAAGCGAGTTAGCCCAGCATAACAAGGTCAGTGGGAGGCACAAAACTACCAAATGAAATCCAATATGTACGAGAAAATCGTGTAACTTTTCATTACTTGTTTTGCAAGAAAGTAAGTTCAGCTAAAAGGCAGGGGTTAGAGAGAGAGTGAGAACTGGAGAAGAGCAAGGGGAGAGAAGGCACTAAGTCTCTAAAGAGCAGTGGTAAGAACAGGTAGGGAAAGGAGTAAATGGGAAAATTTTAGAAATGAGCTATAAGTAAGTGCTAAGAACAAATGGAATTACGCTACCATCTAGTAGTCATTTGTAGAGAAAGCAAGTCAAAGCAGAAAAAGGGGCAGTCAAGAAAAGGAAGAGGGAGAAAAAAGGGTTAATGAACACTCTCAGCACCTAACAGCAGTAGTGCAAACCCAGCTAAGTCTGATAAATGGGCACATTATTTAACAGTGGTAGTGACCCAAATTCTTAAAGAAAAAAAAAATAAATAAAAGTACAACCAAAGTAAAATGCACACTGCCAAAGCTAACTGTATTCAGTGGCACAATGCTGTTGAAAAGAAGGGTTTGTCCCAAGTAGAGGTTTGGTTGGAGCCTGCACAGAATCACAGGTTTCAGATGCGGTAATTCAGGCAGATTGTAAAAGGGAGCAACAACTCGATCCCGATCTTTTTACTGCCAAAGCTAACTGCATTCAATGGCACAATACTGCTGAAAAGAAGCGTTTGTCCCAAGTAGGGGTTTGGATGGAGGCTACACAGAATCGCAGGTTTCAGATGTGGTAATTCAGACAGATTGTAAAAGGGAGCAACAACTCGATCCCGTTCTTTTTACTGCCAAAACTAACTGTATTCAGTGGCACAATGCTGCTGAAAAGAAGGGTATGTCCCAAGTAGAGGTTTGGATGGAGCCTGCACAGAATTACAGGTTTCAGATGCAGTAATTCAGGCAGGTTGTAAAAGGGAGCAACAACTTGATCCTGATCTTTTTACTGCCAAAGCTAACTGTATTCAGTGGCCCAATGCTGTTGAAAAGAAGGGTTTGTCCCAAGTAGAGGTGTGGATGGAGCCTGCACAGAATTGCAGTTTTCAGATGCAGTAATTCAGGCAGATTGCAAAAGGGAGCAACAACTCAATCCTGATCATTTTACTGCCAAAGCTAACTGTATTCAGTGGCACAATGCTTCTGAAAAGAAGGGTTTGTCCCAAGTAGAGGTTTGGATGGACCCTGCACAGAATCGCAAGTTTCAGATTCGGTAATTCAGGCAGATTGTAAAAGGGAGCAACAACTCAATCCCGATCTTTTAACAGGGAGCACACACACCAAGGGCAGGAGAGTGTCCATTAAAGGAGAAAGCAATTCATATTGAAAATGTGATTAATAAGTAAATGTATTTGATTAATGTGTCTACTGCATCTTAAATTAACAATCTTAGGTCATTTTGTTAATAACTCTTTGCACTTTCAAGTATTACCTATGATTAGCAGATAAGTCACTTGGTTAAAGAAGTCAGGCCCAAAAAAGGTCTGGATGCCATAAGGAGCTACATGTCTGAACTAGACATATATAAAAATGGTGTTTTCAGCTTGAATGCATTTTAAACAACTTTTAAACTGACAGGAAAAAAGTGTGCTTCCATTTCAAAGTACAGGTAAGTGTTATGACGCACCTTGAAACACAAACTTAAAGCTTAAAAATAACTTTCCTAAACAGGACAGTTCAATAAAGCAATGCTTTTAATGTGGAAGGTTTTTCCCCAAGGGGAACTTTCTTCAATGGCAGGAAAGCTCTAATGGGCTTGGCACCCAAACCTGTCTTTTTAGTTAGCTCACCTCAAGCTCATTGACGGTTTGAGTGTGTGGAACGTGTCCTGAAACTTTGGAAGCTGGATGGCTGTTATATCCCTGGCAGGGTATGACACATGTAGCTAAAGCTACTGCAGCAGTGATCAGTAGGGCAAACATTTATTCTTTAGACATGTGTTACTGCAATTAACACAAAACTTGACATCCTTATATTTGTAGGTTTTTGGGTTAGACTGTAGATAATCATTAAAATGGACTGTTAACACCTTTTCTTTATATAATTTGTATGCAGTAATTGCACTGTCCTGAAAGTGTCTGTAATGTAAGATAAATAAATTTACTTTTTGCACCAATCTGTGTAGCATAAATCTTCTTGAATAGATGTAATTCTTTAAGTAAACTGTCTCAGGACATACTAAATTCAGTTCAGTTGTTTCCTAATGAAAGCACAAAATGAATTGTATTCCAGGACCAGCCATATGTAATTAATATATAAAGTAACAAGACATGATTGATCATTCAAAAATATAGATTTAAACAATATCCCTGAGTTATACTACACTTTCTAATGATATTTATGTGTCTGTCAAATGACAAGATTGAAGAAATATGAATACCCAGCTCCTTGAAAGAAGATGCTTCGTCAAGGGTTTGATTATCTGATATTATTTTATTTGAGGTTTGCCAAAGCATATTACCTGACATTTGCAATGACTAAATTGAAGCCAGAATATTTTTGCCCACTCAGAGAATAGCTTTGAGGTTTCATTAAAAGTTTAATGTATTTTCTTCTGAAGTGATGATACACCTGTTGATATCTGTTAACTGGCTAGTAGAAGGCATCAGGTTGAAGAGAAAGAGCTCAGGGAAGGAGCCCTGCCCTGATGTACACCTGACATTGCAGGCAATTGTACAGAGAGAAGGCCTTGAACTGAAATACATCAAGTCCTGCCAGACTGCCAGTTGTTAGTCTAGTTAAGTAGGGAATTTAAATACAAAAGACAGTCAAATGCTTTGACTAGATTCATATATATGACCCCTTACCCTGCATATAAGCCCTGCTCAATGTTTTGGATAACTTCTTCATAAAATTTCACCATGTTGGTAAACGTGATTTAAGTATGTTCTACCCCACTTGAATTCCACTAACTCGCAGCCAGGGGCTCGAATGCCTATTACCCTGTCGGCCCAATTGCCCTACCAGCTGCTCGTGCCTAAACCTAAATGCAAGTTCAGTGATGCAGCTGTCACAACAGTCAGACACTGTCAAGTGCTTGCCATGGACCAGGCAAGTGGTGAAAAGAAATGAGGAGTGTGATTTTTAGGTTAATGGAGTGGTCAGAGGGTAGCAGAAGATTAGATATATTTATTTATTTTATCATTTGTTGACTGGGAAAGTCTGACTTGGAATGAAGCCAATTTTCAGTGGAGGCCCGGGGAGAAACATTAAAGGTGCATGTCTTTATAATGTGGGAGGAAAACGAATGCAGGGAGGACATGCAGACTCTGCACAGAAGGCACTCCAGCTGACAATCAAACCAGAGATCCTCTTGCTGTGAGGTAACAATGCTACTGCTGCACCACTGTGTTAGATTTAAGGAAGGGAGAGAGGTTTTAGGTTTAGAGAGAGATCGGCAGGTATTGGAGGTTACGTTTAGGGAAGGTGAGGGGATTTTAGGTTTATGGAGCAAATGGAAGGTATCTGAAGGTTAGAATTAGGGAGAGGAATTCTATTATTTAGAGAATGGTCAGGGTGTATCCGAAGGTTAGGGTTAAGGAGGTGAGGGGGGATTTTAGGTTTCAGGACTGATCGGGAGATTGAGATTAGAAAGAAGTGGGAGATTTTAAGTTTAAGGACCAGTTAGGAGTTAAGGTTTAGGGATGGGGTGGGAATTTTTATGGTTAGGGTCTGTGTTCTGGGAGGGATAGTTAGTATTTGGTTACTTCACAGGAACTGAGTTAGTAGGAGTTAGGGCACTTGCCAACACAAGCAGGTGGCATCAGGGAAGTGTGTTGCAAGCTAAAGGTAAGTGAGCACTTGTAGTAGACCATGGATTTGCCTACAAGTAAAACCATGTTGATATAAGTCATGTATTCTAGGTTTTGTATAGACTATAGAAAGCTAAACAGTCACATAAAAGCATATAATGCCCAGGGCAGATGAAACTTCAGTACAACTGAGTCTGGCAAATACCACTACAGATCTAAGCAATAGCTACAGGGCAGTAACATTGACACCACCATCAATAGAGTGAAGTCAACATTTACTAATCTGTTTCAAATGTATGAATTCAATAAAATGTGTTTTGGTTTGACAAATACCCCAGCAACTTTCCAGTGGCTGATGAATTACATTCTACCAGGAAGTAGAGACTATGCTGTGGACTTCGTAGATGATGGTGCAGTTTTTAGTCATTCTTGGCAAAAACATGTGGACCATGTCAGAGATGTGCAACACAAATTAAAAAGGGTTGGTGGAACTATCCTGGTAAGCAAATGTCGGAATGGTAGATGTGGCTTACATTATTTGCTAAGTCGGTGCTGGAAAAATTTCAGCCAGAGCCGGCAAAAGTTGAGGCTATGCAGACCTGGCCCACCCTAGTTAGCACATAAAGTTGATAAGGGTATTCCATGGAACAATGGGTTATTACAAAATATTTTTCACCCCCATAGGTCTCAACCTGTTAAGAGGCCAATGTGGAACACAGACCCTAACAATGTGTGACAAATGGTCAAAATGTGGAACACCCTATTTTCGCACTGCATGAAACGTGCCATTGCCATGGATCATGGTAGAACATCTGTAAAATTCAATAAAACACACTTCCCAGATCCAAAACCTTTATTTGATAATCTGCAAATACCATAACTGCACCATTAGTAAATGAAACAGTACTTTACAAAAATAAAAATCAGATTTACTACATTTTATAAACAGACATATTAGAGAGACACTTTAAATATTGCTCCTATAACCTTAGAAATATTGCTAGAACAGGATCTGTCTTGGCATTCATTTATCTAAAAAATGGCATTTACTCTCCGAGACGTGGTAGGGGGACAAGCAGCACAGACACTTTAAATATTGCTCTTATAACCTTAGAAATATTGCTAGAATAACAGAATCTGTCTTGGCATTCAGTTTCTCTAAAAAAAATATGGCACTTACTCTCCGAGATGTACTAGGGGGGACAAGCAGCGCAGACACTTTAAATATTGCTCTTAGAAAGTTGCTAGAATAACAGGTCCTGGCTTGGCAAAAAAAGACATACTGGGGGGGCATGCAGAACAATAGAGACACTTTAAATATTGCACTTATAAATGTAGAAATATTGCTAGAATAAATGGCAATTACTCTGAGATATATTAGGGGGACAAGCAACACCAACACCAACATAGAGACACTTTAAATATTGCTCTAATAACAGGATCTGTGTTGGTACACAATTGCTCAATCACTTTCAGACTTCAAAATCCTAGGGGGACAAGCAGTACAAAAACAAACTTTAAATATTCCTGTTATTCTAGCAACTTTTTAAGTTTATAACAGCATCTGTGTTGGCATACATTTAGCTCTGTTTCTGGCAGACTTCAGAGACATACTAGAAACAAGCAGCACAAACTTACAGACACTAAACATTGCTCTTATAAACTTGCAAAGTTGTTAAAATAACAAGATCTGTGCTAGCATACCAGTTCTCAAAGAAAACATTTGCCATTGCAGCTAAAACACTTACCTTTGCTTAGGTACACAGCAACTGCTCAATATGCAGTTAGCCAAAGTCTCCAGCAGCATTAATAATCCACCACGATGACCACAGCACAAACTATGATGATCCTGGTAGTCCAGCAGCAAGCAGCAGCAAAATAAAACCTCAGCCCTTCTGTTCTGGCTGCTTCCGAGTCCCGATGTCTTCAATCTGCACCTTCCTTCTCCCAATGTCCACAACATGTACCTTCCTTCTCCTGATGTCTTCAACCCATATTCCGCTCCTTCCTGGTCTTCTTTCCTGGAGATTAGACCTAAAAAGTAAAATCTCTCATTCCGGGAAGCCTTTTGCAAGTCATTATTTTGGCGCGAAAAGGCTTCCCGGAACGTGATTGGCTAGTACTGGGGAGCTCTCATAGGCTGCTGTCCTCCTGAGACTCTACTTGATTGGCTCGTAGAATGCATTCATGATTGGCTGTAAATGCGGTCTAAGAGCCACTCAAAAACTGCAGCACACAGCCAACGCTGTGTAATGCAGAAGGGCAGCAGAGGTTTGCATTGGCAATGCCAATTGGCGTAATTGCGGTACATAAACCAATCAAAATCCTTGTAGTGGAGCCACAGCTGTTCAATGCGGAACAGAGGAACGGTCGCTTCACTTGTCTTAAATGCGGAGCGTTCCACACAGTCCGGAGCACTTGGATGCTCAGTTCACCCCCAATAATATCAGAACTGCTTCACTCACAGTACTTGTCAGGCCTCTTTGGTGGAATTTGGATTACAGTATTATATGTGACAAAACAGCATAGAAGTGGGATTAATAATGTCAGTGCTGATGGCCTTTCTAAACAAGGAACTGGATAGTGAGACAAGAAATATGTATTTTGCCTCAAGCTTTGTTTCTTGAGGGGCACACAGCAAATCCCAAGTCTTGTTAAGGAAGAACCTGAAAATGTGTCAAATTCCCAAACAAGATTTCCAACAGCTTTTGAATTTTAAAAGATGACCTTCATGTTTTCACATTTCATAGGATCATAGGATTTACAAGGTGACTAAGTTACAAGGGGATTTGTGGCTTTTAAGTACCCACCCTTAGGTGTTGCCCCTCAACCACATACCAGTGGTGAATTTATTAATACCCATCCAGTTGTCCAGCTCCTTTTTAAAGGCAGACAGTGTGTGACAGAGTTTGTTCCGCAGAACAGGTAGGTGCTACCCTCCTCCTTCCTTGTCTTATTACCTGGAGTAGTAATAGATCACTTAACCTTTGTGTTAACCAGACTGTTTAGTTTATTGCTGTATAAACGAGTTCCTGTACTACTGGTTCCCTTGTAGTCCTGTAAGCAAGGCACAGATCGTCCTTAATGGAGTCTGTATGAAACAATATACAGGGAGAAAGCACCCAGTCTTTCTTGTAAGTACAGATCTTTTAAGCCAATGATTTTTTTAAAGATTTTTAGTTACGTGTCCAAGAGGGTGTGGCAAGATTTACCAAGTAAGAATCCAAATAAGGCACTGTTACGTGATGCAAGAATCCTTGAGCAGAAAAATGAGCAATAATGCAATCATTTCTGAAGTACATTTCCACAGAAACAAATACAATCACATTCTACTTTACACATTCCTCTTAATCATTACACATTTACTGAAAAGTTAAATATAAAGCAAGATCTTTTACTTCAGTCTGTTAAATAAGCAGCTGCACACCATTTTATTTTGATACAGCTAATTTATTTTTTACTTATTTCTTCTTTTGAAAGACAATTAACTTTTTGCTTATATACAAAATCAAATAGCAAAGCCACACATTTTGTTGTACTACAGACTTTACAGGCTGTTCTTAATGTATATCACAAAATACTGACTGGTATGATTGCAAAGCATCTTAAATGTGTAATGCTTCAGCTTATGCATCATTTTTGGCCAAAATTCCTTCAAAACAGACGGAAGAAAATATCAGAAAGGCCCTATGTTTAATATACCTCACAGCTAGTAATAAAAACTCTGTGGTATAACTAAGCCTAGATATGAAAACTGCTATTTGTTTTATCAAATAGGGATGCTTATTTTTCATTCTGTAGATCTGCAGGCCTGCAAAATAATATTGTAATTATTTCAAATGCATATCGATATGCAGTGACTTAGAAAAGAAAATGGCTTTTACATTGTTTCCTGTATTAAACTACTCTGCTGTAGTAAACGTGGTTGTCCACTATACAATTTTCACTTTGCTCTTTTCAGTGGAATCTTTTGCTAATCCAGTGTGATGTAATGAAGGTATTCAGAGTCTCTACAGTGACAGTGATAATTAAGGAAGTTATCATGTGTAGCTGATATCCTGCTGTTTTGGCATGTTCAGTTAAACTACCTAATATTGTCTGTCAGGTAATCAGTTGCTTGAGAGAAATATCACTTTTATGCATCAAGATATCCAAGTGCTCAGTATTGCCAGTTAATGTCTGCAGCAAGCATGGTTAGTCCCCCCTGCCTCCTTAGTAATATGCATTAGCCCTAACAGTACCACTAACCCTAAGCCTACATATTACCTTTAAAAAATACTTTCCATAACTCTACTACTAAACAGACAAATTAGAGACTAGTGTTACAGAGGGCTTTATTGTAAAGATCATAAAAAGAAATTGCATACCTTTTCCAATCTTTAGTATATTCAGTGTTTTCAGTGTTCGATAGTATGATTCTTCACTGTATTGTGTCAAATGTTCTGTATTTGATTTTGTGATACAGAGATGAATCAGATCATAACTGGAAATTATATGTATATACAAAATAAACATGTGTAGATACACACACACAAACAACCACACATACATGGGTATACTTAAAATAATCTAAACAATGCAATCTTAACAGCAAAAACACCTAAACTCAGAAATATCTGAACACAAAATATTAACAAAATTGAAGTTATACTAGGGAGGGGTTTTATGCCCTTTCCCCATTGTTGTACAACCTCAGAGTTAGTATGTATAATTAGCAGGGGGTGTGGGGATTGCAGGCACAAAAAACATTGGATCTGATGTTGTCCTTTTCATTCTTCCTTACTGATGGGTTTTGGATCCAATGTCAGATTTGACTCTGACACATTCTAAGACTTCTGGATCTGCATCTCTAGTGCCTCCCTCTTCCCATAATGAATCATACCTTATCTAGCTCCCCAGATCTCGTTTGCCGCCATTGCATCCAGAAGTGGTTCTTCAGTCTCAAACAAATTTCTTCAATTATACTTAATTTTTCTTCAAAGCATTCAGCTAAGCGTTATATTTTTGTTAGTTTTTCTGCTTATCCTTCCTCCATTTATTTTTGAGTATCACAGGTCACAGGGTCTGTTGCCCTTATTTCCTTTTTCCTGCCATTACTTCTGGTGCAGTTAGCACTTTTTTCTCAACTTATATATATTAAAAAAAATCCTTTCCTTATATACTGTAAGTAGTTTAAAGTTAATAGTTTATAGTTGTTACAGTTACAGCTGTTGCTAGTTTTCAGTGTGTGTTTGTCTTTTACTGTCTCTCTCTTTTTTAGAGTTTGACTGTCGCAGAGAATAAAAATGTCAGAGAAGCTGACACGATTTAAGAGATGCACTTCTTGTGGGCATAAAATACCCAATTCAGATACCCATAAGAAGTGTATCTACTGTTTTAGGCAGTTCACCTTAATAGTGACTGTGCTCTGTGTGTGTGGCCTTTAATCCAAGGGCCTTATTCGATAGATGGAATAAACTTATATTAAGAGGTCTTTTACCAGCATCTTCTCTTTCTATTGGAGTTCAACCCTCCTAAGCTTTCTGGCTCTAAGGATCTCAAAAGACAAGCTTTCTCTGCTTCCCCAAGGGCTTTGTCTGAGCTGATTGAAAAAAGGCAAAACATTTCGGATCTGACCACTTTGGATCCGAGAAGAGACAAGTCATCCTCGGATCCTACAGCTTCCTCGGATCTGACAGGACCTATACTGATTTCAGTCCCCTGACTCCAAGTAGCTCCACCTCAGATCTGACAGTTAGAAGCCGGATGCCAATGTTTCATATGAAACAAGTGTCTCTGGCTCCCCTTTCCTGGGTGCTAAGCATAACATTCAGAGATTAATGCATTCCCTTTTCCCCTTCACCTTCATGTCCCAGGAGGTAACTGCTCAATGTGCCACCATGACAGAGGGAGTAGCAATTCAAGAGGTGCAAAAACTTAAGTCATCCAAGAGGTCTCTACTGAACAAAGAGTATTCAGATCTTATTCAAGCTTCTTTTTGGTGCCAAAGAAAACAGGGGACCTAAGACTAATTCTGGATCTCAGCAACCTAAATCAGTATGTCAACAAGTCAAAGATCCGTATGGTTTTGATCCAGTCCATTCTGCCACATCTACTCAAAGATGATTGGATGTGTTCTATAGATCTCAAGGAGGT
Source organism: Protopterus annectens (assembly GCF_019279795.1). Classification (NCBI taxonomy): domain Eukaryota; kingdom Metazoa; phylum Chordata; order Ceratodontiformes; family Protopteridae; genus Protopterus; species Protopterus annectens. The sequence goes on along the minus strand of NC_056741.1, from coordinate 1,171,736,037 downwards.
GCACTATCATATCAAATTTAACAGATGCTCCAGGAGACACCTGCTCGTTTGTCTGGGAGCCAATCCTTACCAGTTCAGAGCAGTGCCCTTTGAACTCACCACAGCCCCCTGGGTATTTACCAAGTGTTTGGCAGTTGAGGAAGCTCACGTGAGTTTAAAAGGATTCTAGGTGTCTCTCTATCTAGACAATTGGCTCCTTACTGCACCAATGAGGCATCAACTACTATAAGCCAGAGATTACTTGGTTCAGATCTCCAATTCCCTTGTCATTACAATAAATCTGACAAAATCAAATCTGACTCCTGTAGAAAATCTAGAATTTATAGGAACTCAGCTCAACACTATAACAAAAGTGGCCCACATACCTTTACATCACATAATATCCTTCAGACAACAAGTTCGGGACTTACTAGACCCCCCCCCCCCAGCAAGGTTAATACTCAGAGCACTGGGGTCTATGTCAGCTGCGATCATTCTAATTCCCCTAGCAAGATTTTTTATGCAGGTTCTGCAATGGACCCTGGCTGTTCTGTGGTCTGTTCTTTGCCAGCATCTATCATCTCCCATCAAACTGACTTTAACTTGCAGATGTTATCTCCAGTGGTGGATGCTTTCAGACGACCTGTCTCTGGCCATTCTATCTTCCCCCCAATATCCACGGTGACCATGGACACTTCCCAACTAGGATGGAAGGTGGCATTACAAGGGAAATATGGTCCAAGGCATGTAGTCCCTATCCAAGACCAAGTTGCATTTCAGTGTCCTTGAGACAACATCAGTCCTTCTAATGTTGCAAGCCTTTCAGGGCATTCTCCATCTGCGGAATGTTGCTATTCATACAGACAATATGACAATGGTCAGGTACATAAACAAACAAGGCAGAAGCCAGTCATATCCATAATGCAGAGAGGCATGAGAGTTTGGGAATGTGTGACCTCTTCAAGCTGCTTTCTAATTGCAGCACACATTCATGTGAAAACCAACACACTGGCAGACAGGCTCAGTAGGTCCATTCTGACTCCTCATGTTTCTACGAAAACGCAATTTCGTGTAAATCTTTGAAAAAAAACACTTTAAACAGTTTTATGCAGGGGGCAGACTGCGCCCCTCACACCCCCCGCCTACTTAAATATTCTAACTCTGAGTGGTCTCTCCATCAATCAGTAGTGAACAAGATTTTCAGCCATTGGAGCCAGCCTTGTTGCAATCTTTTTGCCTCTCCACTAGACAACAGTTTCTTTGCTCTGATCCCCCCAAAGGAGAAGTCACCAAGGGATGCTCTAGTCCACAATTGCCCTCGGGTCTCCTTTATACTTGCCCCCTCTACCATTGATCCAGACATTTCTATAGAAATCCAACAGGTTGAAGAGCTCGGTAATCCTCACTGCCTCATTCTGGCCTTGTCAGGTATGGTTTCCCTTTCTATGGTCTCACATCAAGTATCCCCCATGGATGCTGGATCACAAACAGGACCTAATTTCTCACCCATCAGAACACTAGCACCCCAATCTTCATACCCTCAGATTGACCACTTGGTTTCTCCACTTTCAGTAATTGTAAGAAATTCCAAGCTTGTCCGTCCAGTCTGTGACATAATTTTGGATTCTCAAAAGGTCTCCACTAAAAAGGTCTATAACAGGAAGTGTAAGAGGTTTTCATTATGGGCTTCTGAGGAGAATGCTGACTCTTTCTCAGCTCCTACCTTGGCCATTCTCCCTTTTCTTAGAACTCGTTTTCAACATGGAGCCATTTTTTCTACTATAAAACTTTTGCTGGGTGCAATATCTTATTTTCATACTGGAGAGGGATCTTCCTCTCTTTCTACTTCCAAGTTATGTAAAGCTTTCATGAAGAGCATCTTTCTACTTAGACCTGCAATAAAAGATCCCCCTTTGGGATGTTATGGTTGTTCTTCAAGGCCTTACTCAAAACCTTTTAAAACAGCTGACAGTTGCAACCTGAAATTTCTTTCATGGAAGACAATTTTTCTGGTAGCCATTACTTTAAATAAGACAGTATCTGAACTTCAAGCCTTATCAACCAAACCTTCTTACATCATATTCCATAAAGACAGAGTATCTTTATGAACTAATCCTTCCTTCATGCCTAAGGTAGCCACAAAACAAAGTAGTACAAAAAGTCAACTGTTTGTATCCTTCTCACCAACTTGTTTAGGTCAAGCAGTTTACAAAATTACCTTGGCCAATGAATTACTGATTGTATTTCTCATATATATTCCCAAAAAGGAAATGAATTGCCTCATCCTCCAAATGACCACTCTACCAGATCTATGGCTACATCATCTGCAATTTCTTCTAGAACCTCAATTGATGAAATCTGTGATGCAGCCACTTGGTCAAAGACTCATAACTTTGTCTTACACTACAGATTGGACATCTCTAGAAGCAGGGCTTCTTTTAGATCAACAGTGCTCCTGCATATCCTTCCTTGAGGGCCACCCAAGGGGATGTGGCTGGGGACTCTGACCCATCAGTGAGGAAGAAGGAAAAGGACATCAGATATAGAAGTTATGTACTTACCATAACTTGGCATCTGTGTCGTCCATTTTCATTCTTCCTCACATCCCTCCCAACCACCCCCTGGTCTTGTCTCTTTGAGAAGTTAGCTAGAAGATTTTGGAATCCATAGGTTCTAGGTTTGGGCCCCAAAATACTACTTTTTCTTCTGTTCTGTTTCTTTATCCTTTGGGCTGTGGGGCAGCAAACTTGATCTGGGGAGCTAGGGAAGGTATGATGCATTATGGGAAGAGGGAGGAGCTTGAGACTTGGATCTGGAAGCCTTGGAATGTGACTGAGTCAGATCCATATCGGATCCAAAACCCATCAATGATGAAGAATGAAAATGGAAAACATAGATGCCAAGTTATGGAAAGTACATAACTTCTATTTTTGGATGTGGTTAGAGTTTGTTAAAATCTTGTATTTAGATATTTTTCCTCTCAATATTATTCTGTTTATATTATTTAGCATTAACACACACACACACCCACACACACACACACACACACACACACACGTGTGTGTGTGTGTGTGTGTGTGTGTGTGTGTGTGCATACTGAATTTTATCAAAACACTCAAACATCAATTTGGACTAAAATGAAGAGAAAATATAAACTTTGCAAGTATAGACATCCTACTACACAAGTGCCGAGCAACAATTGTGGAGCATACAAAACTTAAATTAAAAAAATACATATAAACATTGTTTGGGCAAGTCTCATTTTACCTTTCATGTCAGGTTGCATCCGCCACCCCCTGCTAGTTACACATGCTAACTCTTCAGATCAGGAAAGGGCATATTTCCATACACCGAGAATTGTGCAGTCTTGCACACCTGTGAACCATCTGTTTAGCTGACCAAATTTTGTTAGCTAAACAAATGTTGAACAAAGGTGGGGTTTATTCAGTACATATATACATATATTTATATATATATATATATATATATATATATATATATATATATATATATATATATATATATATATATATATATATTTATATATATCTATATATATGTGTATATATATATATATATATATATATATATATATATATATATATATATATATATATATATATATATCTATATAGAAACCAAAGACCAAGGCAGGTGAAAACCAACTTAAAACTTTTAAAATGCCAATATAAGCACAGACCTTCTGTAAACTATGTTGAAACAGATGTTGCTCAAATCCAATAGCGATAACCATTGTTCCAGTAAAATCCTTTAATGTGAGTTAAGCGCTCAAAACAATAACAGCCGCTTCCTGGTTTGTTCTTTTTTGTCTGAGGAAGCGGCTGTTATTGTTTGCCGTGAAAGCGCTAACTTCACATTAAAGGATTTTTACTGGAACCGAATGGTTATCGTTATTGGATTTGGAGCTAACATCTGTTTCAACATAGTTTACAGAAGGTCTGTGCTTATATTGGCATTTTAAAAGTTTTTGTTGGTTTTCACCTGCCTTGGTCTGGTTTTATACATTTTGGGCTTGGTTGGCTTCAACGATATATATATATATATATATATATATATATATATATATATATATGTGTATATGTATATTATATGTGTGTGTGTGTGTGTATATATATATATATATATATATATATATATATATATATATTTACACACACACACACACACACACATATATATATATATATATATATATATATATATATATGTATGTATGTGGATCTACTGTCTTCTGCCGAATTTACGTTTCACCGAAATGTAAATTACCTTGTGTATTTATGCGAAAGTGCATATTACCGAAAACGCACTTTCGCATAAATAAGTAAAATAAAAAATACATTTGTTAAATAAGTAAAAACATGTGGTTTGCATGTTAACTTAGTTGTACATCAACATTTAGTGTTGATGTACAACTAGGCAGAGTATTGCAGAGATCGTGGTACAGTGGGGATGAGGGAACATTCCTTTTTCCCCACTGTAGTGCAATCTCGGCGTGAGAATATTAAAGTAGGGTGGGTGTGGGGGGCACAGCGCCCCCACATGGGGGGTGTAGGGGGGCTTTCCACACTGCATAAAATTGTTTAAAGTGTTTTTTTTTTTTTTTTTAAAGATTTATGCGAAAGTGCATTGTCGTTGAAACGCACTTTCAGGTAAATCCGTTCGCCAATTTATGTTTCGGTGAAAGGTAAATTTGGTAGAAGACAGTAGATCTATATATATATATATATATATATATATATATACACACACACATATATATATATATATATATATATACATATATATATATATATATATGTATATATATATATATATATATATATATATATATATGCGTCCATGTTAGATGGATGAAAAGCCACATCAACAAAGACCAGTTCACCAAGACAAGATCGCCGACGGCGGAAATGCCTGCCAATGGTGAGTAGTGCGGAATGGGATGTATTCCCATTCCTACAATGTGGTGCGATCTCAGAGTTAGAATATTTAAGTAGGGGGGGTGTGAGGGGCACAGTCTGCCCCCTGCAAAAAACTGTTTAAAGTGTTTTTTTTCAAAGATTTACGCGAAAGTGCGTTTTCGTAGAAACTCACTTTTGGGTAAATCCGTTCGCCAATTTACATTTCAGTGAAACGTAATTGACGAAGACAGTAGATCCATATATATATATATATATATATATATATATATATATAGATATATATATATATATATATATATATATATATATATATATATATATATACATACATGTGTATATACATATATATATATATATATATATATATATATATATATATATATATATATATATATGGGTCCATGTTAGATGGACGAAAAGCCACATCAGTGAAGACCAGTTCGCCAAGACGAGATCGCCGACAATGGAAATGCCCGACAGTGGTGAGTAGTGCGGGTTGGGATGTATTCCCATTCTCATAATGTGGTGCGATCACAGAGTTAGAATATTTAAGTAGGGGGGGTGTGAGGAGCGTTGCTCCCCACATGGGGGTGCAGGGGTCTTGCCCCCATGCTATACAGGTATTTGTAATTGTGTTTTGGTGTTTTATGGAGACGGAATGAGGTTCTGTGCTGTAATTTGTTTACTTACCTTTGTTGGGCATTTCCGTTGTCAGCGATCCCGTCCCAGTGAACTGGTCTTCATTGATGTGGCTTTTCGTCCATCTAACATAGACCCATATATATATAAATATATATATATATGCATACACACACACACACACACATATATATATATATATATATATATATATATATATATATATATGTATGTATAATATATATATATATATATATATTTACACACACACACATATATATATATATATATATATATACATACATATATATCTATGTATGCTGGCATTACACACACACACACACACACACACACACACACACACACATATACATATATGGATTCACTTCAGAAGCTCGAAATACTGAAATATTGAATTTCAGTATTTCGAGCCCAGAAAGTTGAATCCACAAAACCACGAAAACCCAAAAGCGCAAAATTCAAAATCTTGCACACCGGAGATTTTGAATTTCACGGTAGAACTGCACACACACACCATTCTCCCCACACACAAACATAACCTCTCTACTACATACGTACTCCAGTATTCGATGTTTTGAATTTTGCGCTTTTGAACTTTCGCTGTTCTCTGGATTTACTTTCTGTGCTCGAAATACTGAGATTCGATATTTCAGTATTTCGAGCTTCTGAACTGAGCCCATATATAAATATATATACACACACACACACACACACACACACACACACACACACACACACACACACACACACACACACACACACACACACACATACACACATATGTAAATACACACATATAAACATATGCTAGTATGGCTGGACAACCCATGTTGAAGACAAATACATTGAAATATGCCATACAGCCTTTTGCAAGGTGTTTTTGCTGTAATAACTTATTTTTTGGCCTCTGGAAGGTTTAGCGGTAGACTTCACCTTTCTTTTTTTGTCAGATTACTACAAAACTAAATCTTTCTGCATCGCTACAGCTCTCCAAATATGATGGATAGAGTCTCAGAGTCTTGTCATATCGCCTACAGCCCAAATTTTTGAAAAAAAAGGATAGAGTCTCGATG